>NC_053391.1:202904926-203109379 GCF_905171765.1 Bufo bufo | reverse complement strand
TAGATCTAACACCATAGCATAGTACAGCCATCTAGCACATAAATGTAATCTGAACAATGTACCTAAAACAAACAAACAAAAAAATATATTATTCTTAATCTTATTATTTTTTTAAATATAAAGTGTTCCAATGCATTTCTGCCTGGATATATAGCAGCCCAAAGATATAAATGTCAATTTCAAGCTGGTTGCTCATTAATAGATCCTTGCCTCCTGTCCCACAGTTCTTTTGCTTGCTCAGATTATAGTACTGTTTCATTATGTAATGTTATCTTTATAAATTTACTATATATTGTATATTTCTGCTTATTTCACAGATAATTATGATAAATGACCTGCCTTTAACCGATACCCCAATTTTGAAAATATTTCTTCATATCAGTATTGTATTACTGTGTGGGCTTTATGCTATACAAGAATAAATGGTAAATGATGCTCTGGATTTCCTTTATTACTACTCCCATGAATGACTTTTACCTCCATAGACTATTTTGGATTTTATATCCGTTACTTTGCCCAGTGACTGATTGATGGACAACAGTGGTGATCTTTTAAATCAACAAGTGAATCATCTATACATTGGGATGCGAAAGTTTGGGCAACCTTGTTAATCGTCATGATTTTCCTGTATAAATCGTTGGTTGTTACAATAAAAAAAGTCAGTTAAATATATCATATAGGAGACACACACAGTGATATTTGAGAAGTGAAATGAAGTTTATTGGATTTACAGAAAGTGTGCTATAATTGTTTAAACACAATTAGGCAGGTGCATAAATTTGGGCACTGTTGTCATTTTGTTGATTCCAAAACCTTTAGAACTAATTATTGGAACTCAAATTGGCTTGGTAAGCTCAGTGACCCCTGACCTACATGCACAGGGGAATCCAATTATGAGAAAGAGTATTTAAGGGGGTCAATTGTAAGTTTCCCTCCTCTTTTAATTTTCTCTGAAGAGTAGCAACATGGGGGTCTCAAAACAACTCTCAAATGACCTGAAGACAAAGATTGTTCACCATCATGGTTTAGGGGAAGGATACAGAAAGCTGTCTCAGAGATTTCAGCCATCTGTTTCCACAGTTAGGAACATATTGAGGAAATGGAAGACCACAGGCTCAGTTCAAGTTAAGGCTCGAAGTGGCAGAACAAGAAAAATCTCGGACAGACAGAAGCGACGAATGGTGAGAACAGTCAGAGTCAACCCACAGACCAGCACCAAAGACCTACAACATCATCTTGCTGCAGATGGAGTCACTGTGCATCGTTCAACCATTCGGCGCACTTTACACAAGGAGATGCTGTATGCGGGAGTGATGCAGAGGAAGCCTTTTCTCCACCCACAGCACAAAAAGTGCCGCTTGAGGTGGGCTAAAGCACATTTGGACAAGCCAGCTTCATTTTGGAATAAGGTTCTGTGGACTGATGAAACTGAAATTTAGTTATTTGGCCATAACAAGGGGCGTTATGCATGAAGGATAAAAGAACACAGCATTCCAAGAAAACACCTGCTACCTACAGTAAAATATGGTGGTGGTTCCATCATGCTGTGGGGCTGTGTGGCCAGTGCAGGGACTGGGAATCTTGTCAAAGTTGAGGGACGCATGGATTCCACTCAGTATCAGCAGATTCTGGAGACCAATGTCCAGGAATCAGTGACAAAGCTGAAGCTGCGCCGGGGCTGGATCTTTCAACAAGACAACGACCCTAAACACTGCTCAAAATCCACTAAGGCATTTATGCAGAGGAACAAGTACAACGTTCTGGAATGGCCATCTCAGTCCCCAGACCTGAATATCATTGAAAATCTGTGGTGTGACTTAAAGAGAGCTGTCCATGCTCGGAAGCCATCAAACCTGAATGAACTAAAGATGTTTTGTAAAGAGGAATGGTCCAAAATACCTTCAACCAGAATCCAGACTCTCATTGGAACCTACAGGAAGCATTTAGAGGCTGTAATTTCTGCAAAAGGAGGATCTACTAAATATTGATTTCATTTTTTTGTTTGTGGTGCCCAAATTTATGCACCTGCCTAATTTTGTTCAAACAATTATAGCACACTTTCTGTAAATCCATTAAACTTCATTTCACTTCTCAAATATCACTGTGTGTCTCCTATATGATATATTTAACTGACATTTTTTATCGTAACAACCAACGATTTATACAGGAAAATCATGACGATTAACAAGGTTGCCCAAACTTTTGCATCCCACTGTATATATATATATATATATATATATATATATATACACTGCTCAAAAAAATAAAGGGAACACAAAAATAACACATCCTAGATTTGAATTAATTAAATATTCTTCTGAAATACTTTGTTCTTTACATAGTTGAATGTGCTGACAACAAAATCACACAAAAATAAAGAAATGGAAATCAAATTTTTCAACCCATGGAGTCACACTCAAAATTAAAGTGGAAAAACACACTACAGGCTGATCCAACTTTGATGTAATGTCCTTAAAACAAGTCAAAATGAGGCTCAGTAGTGTGTGTGGCCTCCACGTGCCTGTATGACCTCCCTACAACGCCTGTGCATTCTCCTGATGAGGTGGCGGACGGTCTCCTGAGGGATATCCTCCCAGACCTGGACTAAAGCATCTGCCAACTCCTGGACAGTCTGTGGTGCAACGTGACGTTGGTGGATAGAGCGAGACGTGATATCCCAGATGTGCTCAAACGGATTCAGGTCTGGGGAACGGGCGGGCCAGTCCATAGCATCAATGCCTTCGTCTTGCAGGAACTGCTGACACACTCCAGCCACATGAGGTCTAGCATTGTCTTGCATTAGGAGGAACCCAGGGCCAACCGCACCAGCATATGGTCTCACAAGGGGTCTGAGGATCTCATCTCGGTACCTAATGGCATTCAGGCTACATCTGGCGAGCACATGGAGGGCTGTGCGGCCCTCCAAAGAAATGCCACCCCACACCATTACTGACCCAATGCCAAACCGGTCATTCTGGAGGATATTGCAGGCAGCAGAACGTTCTCCACGGCGTCTCAAGACTCTGTCACATCTGTCACATGTGCTCAGTGTGAACCTGCTTTCATCTGTGAAGAGCACAGGGCACCAGTGGCGAATTTGCCAATCTTGGTATTCTCTGGCAAATGCCAAACGTCCTGCATGGTGTTGGGCTGTAAGCACAACCCCCACCTGTGGACGTCGGGCCCTCATATCACCCTCATGGAGTCTGTTTCTGATCGTTTGAGCAGACACATGCACATTTGTGGCCTGCTGGAGGTCATTTTGCAGGGCTCTGGCAGTGCTCCTCCTGTTCCTCCTTTCACAAAGGCGGAGGTAGCGGTCCTGCTGCTGGGTTGTTGCCCTCCTACAGCCTCCTCCACGTCTCCTGATGTACTGGCCTGTCTCCTGGTAGCGCCTCCATGCTCTGGACACTACGCTGACAGACACAGCAAACCTTCTTGTCACATCTCGCATTGATGTGCCATCCTGGATAAGCTGCACTACCTGAGCCACTTGTGTGGGTTGTAGACTCCGTCTCATGCTACCACTAGAGTGAAAGCACCGCCAGCATTCAAAAGTGACCAAAACATCAGCCAGGAAGCATAGGAACTGAGAAGTGGTCTGTGGTCACCACCTGCAGAACCACTCCTTTATTGGGGTTGTCTTGCTAATTGCCTATAATTTCCACCTGTTGTCTATCCCATTTGCACAACAGCATGTGAAATTGATTGTCACTCAGTGTTGCTTCCTAAGTGGACAGTTTGATTTCACAGAAGTGTGATTGACTTGGAGTTACATTGTGTTGTTTAAGTGTTCCCTTTATTTTTTTGAGCAGTGTATATATATATATATATATATATATATATATATATATACACACAGTATATAGGGATTGTCCGAGATGTTTTTCTCTTGCTTTTTCTCTTATGTCCCTGTTAAACCTCTTACATGTGGCTGTGTACTATTTTCTATTCAGCTTAAAGTGCTTAAAGGACTCCCATCACACCTCTGCACTCCTCTAATTTTATATTTCTGACTCTGTATGAAGGTATTCTTGCCTATAAACATTAATTTCATGGGAGGATATCTCCATATGTGCGTAACACAACAGGATGTGTATGCCAGCACAGGAGAGCAACATTCCAGGGAGCTGTATGGCCTCTGTTCACTGCCATACAGGCTCCATGCACATACGGCTACTCTAGTCCTCATTACTACTCATGCAATTTGTATGGGGTCTCAAATTACCCTGAGGCCTTATTAATATTTTTATTATGATCCACTTGAATAGATGAAAATTTAGATTTGATATTGTAGCTTATATACCTTAATATATTTATATGCCAGCTGCCTGTATATGGGACATTGATGCACATGATGATCTATTTTTAGACTTCATTAAATAATTATCGGAAGTTCTATCATATTTATTTTCAAATTTTCTTTATTATTTGTCATTAGTGATGAGCGGCATAGGCAATATTAGTTTTCGCGATATTTCATGAATTTTTCACATAATATTCGCAATACATTTGAGAGTTCGAGAATTTGCGATCTCCAGTCATTATTTTCGCAATTGCGCAAATCGGCACTAATGATGCGCATATTTTTTGTGCAATGCCTGCAACTTCACATTTTATCAGGCCTGAGTAGATATTACTGATTGGTGCACTAAGTATTGTTGTGACATCACAGCACTATGCCTGTAGCATGTATGTATGGACAGCAGAGAAACAGCAATTCCTATCACACTACCTAACACCCTGCACTGGAACCTATCAGCTATACTTTATCACGATCTAACCTACACTGACTGTCTCCCACTATCTGTATATATATATAAGTTAACTAACTAACTAACTAACTAACTAACTAACTATCTAATGTAATTGGATAAGGAATAGGATCCAGATGAAAGCAATGTCACTGCTCTCTTTCTCAGAACTGCAAAAAAACCTGCAGAAAATGGCTGCTGGGGAGGTTTTTATATAGTAAAGGGGTAGGCAACTTTCCTATTGGTTGCTAGGGATGTTGCTAAACTCTGACAAAGATATTGCAGCCTTCTCATTGCCCACAAGTAAGAAGGGAAGTTACTGATGAAAAGAAAATCTAGAATATTCACGATTACGAATATAAAGCACTATATTCTACATCTTTGCGAATTTTCGAAGTGCCGATATTCACGACAAAAATTTACAATTACAATATTCGCGATCAACACTATTTGTCGTATGCGTAAATTGCTATCCTACTTTCTTACAGACAGTAAGGAATGCGGTCTACATTTGGCAGGTACTTTCTTACAGAGAGTGCTTTAATATGCGTGAGGAGACTTATAGGCCATACATGGTCCTCTGGAATTCTGGGAAGAAAGGGATGCAAATGAGCTCTTAACAAGCTCTGCCTCTAATGCCACCAGATGTAAGGCAGCTATCCTATAAGTCATTGTTTGACTCTTTAAATAGGCCTTGAGACATGACTCTTATATTAAAGAGGCTCTGTCGCCCGGATCAAGCCTACCCTATCAGCCATATAGCCTGGTAGGGCTGATTACGCAGACAAAAACCATACCTTTATTTCTCATGTAGTAGGTCCGGTGTGGCAGAAAAAGCAACTTTTACAAATACGGTATGCAAATGAGGAATTTTAGCACTCAAAGACAGGTTTATGTCTTCCGAGTACTACTTCTGCGACATCCCTGTTCCTTGCTAATGTTGGCCTTCTGCACCTAATCACGCTCACATGTTCTTTTATTGACAGCACTAGACGCTTCCATGATGCCATGTGCGCACTGGACATAGTGTACACACAAGCGCCGGCATGGAAGTGTGTAAGCAAGTGCGGAATCTCAGTGCTAAACCAGCGGGTCTAGCGCTGTTAATCAAAAGACATGGGGGGGTGATTAGTGGCAGAAGGCCATCATTAGCAAGGAATGAGGGCATCGCAGAAGAAGTACTCGGAAGGCATAAGTCCGTCTCCGAGTGCTCGAATTCCTCATTTGCATAGTTTAAAAGTTGCTTTTTTTGCCACACTGGACCTACTACATAAGAAATAAGGTATGGTTTTTGTCTGTGTCATCAGCCCTACCAGGCTATATGACTGGTAGGGTAGGCTTGATACGAGTGACAGAGCCTCTTTAAATAAGCCAGCACCTCATCTGCAGACAGCTGTTTCAGTGTGAAAGGACTAGGTCAGGATTTGTCTTCATTTGGGAACATATTGGAAGGCATGTACCCCTTTAATTGAAGCATGACACTTTTTTTCTTATTTTGGTACATACAAATATATGATAATATCACAAAAATTAAACTCATGAAAATCAGATCAGAATTTAGAAGCCATTGATGAAATCAGAAGTGGGATTCTGCATGTTCCCTTTAACCTTTTGCCGACATAGAAACATAGAATGTGTCGGCAGATAAGAACCATTTGGCCCATAATAGTATGTCACATGTATGTCACATTTTGGGTCTTTAAAGATGGCGCCGCGCCCCTGAACGGAGGTGGCGGCATAGCAACCAGGTACCTGCCTTTTCACACAGCAAGCACCCGTGACTAATGTCCGCGACCGGCGATAATGCTGATCGTGGACATTTAACCTCTCAGATGCCGTGGTCAAGCCTGACCATGACATCTGAGCGCCTGTATTACCGGAAGCGTGCGATCCTCCTCTCATAAATTTTTTTATAAAAAGTTATCAAAAAGTTCTGTGAATGGTATTAATAAAAAGTACAGATCATCCTACAAAAAATGAATTCTCATACCACTCCGCACACATAACTACAAAAAAGTTAAAAAAGTTATAGAGGTCTGAAAATGACTTTTTTTCAATTTTGTTTATTTTTTTTATTTTTTTCAGTATGAAAACACTATACATATATGGAATCGCCGGATTCGGAATGACCTGGAGAATGAAGATCACAAGTCAGTTTTACTGCATAGTGACTGCCGTAAAAAAATAAATAAAATTAATGGTGGCATTAAAAATTACAACTTGTCCAGCAAAAAATAAGCCCTCATACAGCTATGTGAATGGAAAAATAAAAAAAGTTATGGCTCTGGGAAGGTGGGGAGCACAAAACAAAAACACAAAGGAGAAAAAAACGGGGTAGAAGGGGTTAAACCCGTTATTAAAACAACTATCCGATTATCCTATTATCTTTTATAACTTTCTTTATTCGGATGCATATCACAGGCAATAAACATTATTGGCGAGCATGCCATATGTATATCATATCATGAACATCCATTTAAATAATAATGTTCATAATTACATGTAGTACATTTTCATATATAATCAATCATCCTTATTA
The DNA here is from genome assembly GCF_905171765.1 of Bufo bufo. NCBI lineage: Eukaryota > Metazoa > Chordata > Amphibia > Anura > Bufonidae > Bufo > Bufo bufo. The sequence continues at coordinate 203,102,086 of NC_053391.1, read as the reverse complement.
TTTTCATTTTTTAATAACAGATGAAAATCCTAGTAACCCCCCCCCCCCCAAACTTCACCCCCCACCTGTCACTTCTGGTATAATTATGAGATTGCAAAAAACAAACCACTTCAGCTCTACAACCCATTCACTGTGTACCGTCTCATTTTATATCTCAAGTTTTCCCAGTGTACCCTTAACCTTCGCCTCTAGGTACCATTTGGTTTGCACAAAGGGAGACATCAGTTCCTCTATTTCCTCCCCTGTTAATACATGCTCAACTAATCTCCTCCATTTTTTTATGAACTTTGCCACCGCCTTCTCCCTACATTTACCAGCTTCCAACCTTTCCATATATAATATCTTTTTCACCAAACCTATGACCTCATCGTTAGTAGGAAATGTATTTGACAGCCAATGACGTAGCAGGCATTTTTTGACTGCCATAAGCACTATATGTACTCCCTGTTCTGCTATACCTCTCCCTTGGGATTCATCTTGTTCCACTGGGATGTATTGGAAAATACATTGCTGAGGCCCTGCTTTCACCTCTATGTCCCACACTTCTTTGATGAAGGAGATTATCTCATCCCACAATGGCCTGATATGCCTACAATCCCACAACCCATGTAAGAGATCTGTTTTTGGTTGCGAACATTTCGGACATTCTCTCATGTAATGTGCTGGAGCATTAGTGTATGAGAGATTGAAGGCATATGTGGCTTTATGCAGGATTCTCAGTTGCGACTCTCGCCATTGTTCGCTCTGGATTGCCCTCCTGATGTACTCCAAACCCTCTCTCATTTTGAGGGAGAGGTCTGTGACTCTTATGTCCCTTTCCCAATGTGCAAATACACTCTTCACCAAGCCCACATAACTCGTACTATGAATACGCCTGTACAGATCTGAGAGTGAGGTCAAACCATCTTTTCCCCCCAGGAGAGCTGCGAACCAGGTCAATCTGTCGGGTTCTCCCAATGACTTCGACTGGGCTTTACAATAAGCTGAAAGCTGAAGATATGGCAATGAGTGTGATGCCATTAGTTGGTATTTGTCTACTAATTGTTCCCAAGTCATCAACATATGATCAGACATCCCCGCTATATCACTCAGAGTGCGTATGCCTTTCTCCCTCCAACTTTTGAACATCCTATTGTCCCTTCCCTGTGGGAAGGCCGGAAGGGACCACAGGGGCATCTGGGGTGACACATATATTGCTAACTTATACAATTTCCTAATTGCTTTCCATGTCATAATGGTATCTCTGAATAGTATGGAATGCTTAATATTTGTTGGGAGATCCTTAAACCTGGTGTGCATCAGGGCCACTAAGTCCCACGGAGGCGCCAACTCTCTTTCTATCTTGCCTGCCGAAAAATAGTCAGTATTCCACACCTAGTCTCTCACATGCCGAAACAGAGCTGCTAGATTATACAATCTAATATCTGGCATTTTCAAACCCCCCTCCCACTTCAATAAACATAATTTTTTGTATGCTATGCGGGGCCAGAGGAAGGTCACGAAAGCCGATTGTAGTTTTCTTATATCTATATGATTCAGTAGCATTGGGATTGTCTGTAGCGGGTATAACATCTTGGGGAAACTCATCATTTTGATTAGGCACGCTCTCCCTGTCAGTGACAATGGTAAATCCTTCCATCTATCCAGCTCCTTGATAATCTTGTTAATTAAAGGAGGGTAATTTAACGTAAATATTGAGGATGCGGTTCTACCTATTTTGATCCCCAGGTACGTGAGATATTCCTTTCTAACTTCTACTCCAATTTGGGACATTTTTGATTGGTCTTTATCTCCCAAAAACAAAAGTTGACTCTTGGACACATTTATTTTGTACCCCGTTACACCACTATACAATTGGAATGTCTCAAGTATTGTCTGCAAATGTAAATCCGGTGATCTCATGTATATTAATAGGTCATCAGCAAAGCACATGAGCTTCAGCACTTCTTTTCCCACTTTAATCCCCTCATATATATTAGATCGTATTAGATATAAAGCCAACGGCTCTAGAGCTAGGTCGAACAATAAAGGCGATAATGGGCATCCCTGTCTTGTTCCTTTATTAAGCTTTATCACCTCTGACAAAAAACCCGGGACATGTACCCTCGCTTGAGGGGCTGCAATCAGAGCTGTGATATAATTCCGAAAGTTACCCTTCAGAGCCATTGTGTTAAGAACATCATCTAGCCATTGCCAGCTGACATTGTCGAATGCCTTAGTGGCATCCACTGCCAGAAGGGCATGTGAGATATTTGATGTTTTCCCCTTTAAACTGTCTTGCACTGCCAATACCTTCCTAATATTTGTTACTGCCGAACGGCCTTTAATGAAACCCACCTGGTGGTCCCCGATTATATCCGGCATAAGTAACGCCAGCCTATTGGTCAAGATTTTAGAGGCCAGCTTTAGATCCTGATTGATCAAGGATATGGGTCTGAATGATTCTGGGTTTGTTAAATCATTTCCTTCTTTAGGAATAAGTTTAATGTACGCAGTGTTACCGGATGGCGGTATTCTCCCCCCCCTGAATCACCCCATTAAATAAAGCAGCTAGCACCGATACAATTTCTGGTCCCAGAGCTTTGTAAAATTCTGCTGGAAACCCATCTGGGCCTGGTGACTTCCCGTTCTGTAGGGATTTAACTGTCTGCGTTATCTCAGCCTCCGTTATTTCAGCATTAAGACTAGCTAATGCCTCATCTGTCAATGTGGGGAGTCGTACCTTCTCGAGAAGCTCCCAAGCCATCCGCTTGTCATAAGGATCCTGAGAATACATAGCTGTGGAATAGTTTTTCATAATTTCTACCACCTTTCCAGGGTGGGAGTGCAAAACTCCCTTCTCATCTCTAAGGGGATATATTTGTACACGTCGAGTGTATGGGCGTTCAAGATTTGCTAATAATTTACCCGCCTTATTACCATGCTTAAATAAGGTGGCTTGTTTACAATCTGCAAACAACTTGACCTTGCCTTCTTGTAAATAGTCATAGTTATGCTTCGCTGTGACCCACTGTGTTCTATTGATATCTGACGGGTCATCCAGATATTTTGTATATGCTAGTCGGACAAGCTGAATCGCCTGCTCATATTTTTTCTGAATCTCTCTTTTCTGTCCTATTGTATATGACATTATGCGCCCTATTAGCACTGCTTTGGCAGTTTCCCCAAAAAGCTCTGGGTTTTGCCTGTGAGATTCGTTATCAGAGAGCAGGTGGCTAGGCATCCTCCAGACATGATCCGAGCCCCTAGGAAGAGACTCAGTAACCTCAACCCACAGCGGAGCATTATCCGATATCAGAAGATCAGCCATTTCAGTTTTTTGAATCCTCGGAATCAGATCAGGAGACGCTAATAGGTAGTCTATTCTAGACCAAGACCGCTGGGAGTGAGAGTAGTGAGAATACTCCCTATCTATTGGGTGGTGATGTCTCCAGATATCAACTAGGCCAGTCGCTTCCAGCAACGGGGTCAAAGTATGGGATCCTTCTGGATTTTGCATGAACTGCCTGTGTCTCTCCTGCTTTCGGTCCTCTACATTTTTACGCACTCTGTTAAAATCACCTCCCACTATCATTTGGGGGCCCTTATTTTGCAGGATTGAGGTCTCCAGTGTCTGGTAAAAACTTGACTGTGCCGTGTTTGGGGAATATATATTATATAGGAGCAGTTGGCCACCCGTCAGACCTAATTCCACTGTCATCACTCTACCCTCCCCGTCTGTTTCACATTTGTTCAAGGTGTACTGTAAATTTTTGTGTAATAGCATCATTGTGCCTGCCTTCCTACCCATCGATGGAGATCCCAGTACCTGTCCAACCCACTGTTTACGCATTCTCCAGAAGTCTTGCTCCTCTAGATGCGTCTCCTGTAGCAGGGCAATATCTGCCTTTAGTTTTTTGAGATGCCTGAGCACCATATTACGCTTAGTCTGCGAACGCAGACCTTTGACATTCCACGTGACAACTCTCATATAGGTATTCGAATTAGAGCTATTATCAGAGACGCATCCAGAGGAGGAAAAGATCGTCTGTCCATGACCAGTGAGTTAAAAGTACAAAACAGTGATGAGCTGCAATAAAAGCGACAGTTCCCCATTTGAAACTCCCCCCTCCCCCTATTCCCAACAATGAACATATACTACGTTTAACAACGACATCACATTAATAGCATTGACTTCTCTTTTTTCGTGCCACCACCGGAGCTGTCGTTACTCCGTTCCTCTCTAGCAAGTAACCAATAAACAGATAATCTCTATGAGAACCTCCCTCACCCAAAGCCCTAAGCAACTCTTCAGAATAGGCTCATCTTTGTGAACCCGATACTTCCCCTCTCCTCCGAGCAAACATCCTAATTGATCATTCTATGATTTTTTTTTTTTTCCCTTAATTTCTTCTTTAAGCTATATTTCCCCCTTACTTCATGCATATAATCATTTCCCCCCACCCCCTTTACATTAACCAGATGAATCCCCACACTGTTACCCTCCAATTCGGAAAACATAAACTGATTTATCCATTTTCCGCCATCTCAGCAGTCCTAGCAAATTGAGATCTTCCACGCCTCTTTTCTTCTCAGTCTTGGGAATCCTCCGTAGCCTCCCCGATCTTTGGCGATCCCTGGCGATATGGAGAGTCCGATATTTTCTCCCATCTGCGATTGTGAACAGGCTCCGACGGCTTCCTGCCTCTCACTTGACTCGGTTCCCCATCCATATCAATGTCCATTGCTTCCCACGCTTCCTTAGGAGTAAGGTATGTATCAATGCAGCCATTTTGGTGGAATACCCTCAGCGTGGCAGGGAACAACAGTGCAAATTTTATTTTCCTCTTGACTAAGATGGAGCAGATTTGAAAAAAAGCTCTCCTTCGTTTTGTAACTTCCACGGAGTAGTCGCTGAAGAGAAACACTTTTGCACCCCTCAACATGAGCGGATGTTGGGCTCCCTTGTATTTCTTCAGGATCGCCTCTTTGGCGGCATAATTTAAATACTTCGCTATGGCCGGCCTCGGCCTAGAACGTCCCCATTCCGCTTCAGGAGGACAAGCCGGACCTAATCTATCTGCTCTCTCAACGGTATATTTACCTTGTAGTCCAAGAGCTTGGGGGAGTTCCGTCGCAAATATCTCCGGCAATTGTGATGGAGGGATATCTTCAGGTAACCCCACCACTCGGAGATTACTTCTTCTCGATCGGTTCTCCATGTCCTCCATCTTGTCTTTAAGTGTCTGATTGTTAGATAACACTTCACGTACCAACACCTGCGTTTTCTCCAGTTCCTCCTCTATTATAACTACTCTCTGCTCCAGCTCTGTTATCTGGGAGGAGTGCTGGGAGACCTCTGTTTGGATCTGAAGGAGCGCTGCCGAGACTGTGGCTTCCAGCGTGGACTTAATATCTGGCGCAAGTAATTTCGCAACTTCTATCGCCGCAGGAGATGGTAATGTCCTGATCGGGGGTTAAAGTGACATCCGCATTGTGGCGAAACCAACCTCGCCACTGGGTTTTTGAGGGGCCTGGCTACTAGCCTCTTGCCCCAGGATTATGGCCCATACTATCTTTGAAGGAGAAGACAGACCGGCCGCACAGCTTAAATCTGTGGAACTGTTTTGGGCAGGAAAGCCATGCTTGCGGCCAGCCAAATGTGACTTCCATGGTATTCGGGAACCCCTGCTCGGATCTGGGTGATTTTTCTGTCTGTGATTTACGTTTGGTAATTGTATTTTGTTGATTGCGTCTCTCTCATAGAAAATGTATTTTCTTGTCCGCAATTGCAGACAAGAATAAGACATGTTCTATTTTTTTGCGGAACGGAAGTGCAGATCCGGAAGTGCGGATCCGCAAAAACGGATGCGGACAGCACATTCCGGCCCAGTTGAAAATGAATGTGTCCGCACTTGTTCCGCAAAATTGTGGAATGGATGCAGACTCATTTTGCGGACGTGTGAATAGATCCTTAGGCCCCTTGCAGACGAGCGTGTCCGGATAATGTCCGGATGCGTTGTGGGTGCGTTGCGGCAAACCCACGCAAGTAGGTACCCAATTGCAGTCAGTTTTGACTGCGATTGCGTTCCGTTGTTCAGTTTTTATCGCGCGGGTGTAATGTGTTTTGCACGCGTGTGATAATAAACTGAATGTGGTACCCAGGCCCGAACTTCTTCACAGAAATTGGGGTTTGGTATCGGTGTTGTTAGATTGTATTATTTTCCCTTATAACATTATTTTCGCTTCTGAATACAGAATGCATAGTACAATAGGGCTGGAGGGGTTAAAAAAAATAATATTTAACTCACCTTAATCCACTTGTTCACGCAGCCGGCATCTCTTCTGTCTTCTTCTTTGATGAATAGGACCTTTGATGACATCACTAAGCTCATCACATGGTCCATCACATGATCTTTACCATGGTGATTAATCATGTGACGGACCATGTGATGAGCGTAGTGACGTCATCAAAGGTCCTATTCCTCAAAGAAGAAGACAGAAGAGATGCCGGCTGGGCGAACAAGTGGATTAAGGTGAGTTAAATTATTTTCTATTTTTTTTCAACCCCTCCAGCCCTATTGTACTATGCATTCTGTATTCAGAATGCTATTATTTTCCCTTATAACCATGTTATAAGGGAAAATAATAATAATCGGGTCCCCAACCCGATCATCTCCTAGCAACAGTGCATCAAAATCGCACCGCATCCGCATTTTCACGCGGCCCCATTCACTTCTATGGGGCCTGCGTTGCGTGAAAAACGCAGAATATAGAACATGCTGCGATTTTCACGCAACGCACAAGTGATGCGTGAAAATCACCGCTCGTGTGCACAGCCCCATAGAAATGAATGGGTCCGGTTTCAGTGCGGGTGCAATGCGTTCACGTCACGCATTGCACCCGCGCGGAAAACTCGCTCGTGTGAAAGGGACCTTAGAACGTGAATTGCTTTAGCCTTGAAAAAGGAAGCTAGCGATGTAAATGAATTTATAAGCTTCATTATTAAAGCTTAATTATCTGATGTTCTTTTCTGCTGAGCATAATGAGTTTATTTCAGATGCAGTCTTATTTGTTGCTTATATACGAATAAAATTGGAGAGAAAAGGGCAAATTCAGAGATATTTTGAGATGTTGATTAACGTCAAATCTGTTTTTCAAATGCCAAATACATTTTTCCTGGACGATCACCTGAAAATGGCTTCTTGTTTTCCCCAAATCTCAGAGACCTTTGTGTACAGTGAGAAACTTCAACTTTTATGAAAGCTAATTAAGCAGTAAATTCCAGAAGGTGTTATGACTGAAACCGATTTTTGTGGGGGAGATGCATAGATTTCTTGGAAAAATGCTGATTGAGTTGTGCCAATTTATTTTTTATAAAAATGGTGTATAATTTATTATTTTGCAATGTTAATCTTAGGCAGGCACTACAGTTAGAAACATGGTGATAGAACCCTGGACAAGAACCTATTAGTGATGCAAATCATGCTTTTATTGGTTTGATTATAAGTCAGAATGGAAAAAAAATTGTAAATAAGTGTGATTGTTCAGTATTTGTTTAATTATATATGTAGCTAATTAGCTAATTTAATTATTTACATTATATGGACAAAAGTATTAGGACACACTTCTTAATCATTGAATTCAAGTGTTTTATTCAGTCCCATTGCTACTGGTGTATAAAATAAAGTACTGTACCTAAACATGAAGTCTGACTTAAAAAATACAGTGAAAGAATGGGTCTTTCTAAACAGTTAACTGATTTTGAGTGTGGTATTGCAATAGGATTTTGCACTGATTACTGAGTGCATAAAATTCACCAAAGCTCTGCTCGCTCGATAATTGCAGAGTTACAAACTTCCTCTGGCATTAGCATCAGCACAGAAACTGTGCCTTATGGCATAGGTTTCCATGGCTGAACAGCTGCATGCAGGACTTACTTCACCAAGCCCAATACCAATCATAGAATGGAGTGGAGTAATGCACACCTTCACTGGACTTGGGAGCAGTAGAAACCTATCCTTTGGAGTGACAAATACCACTTCTTTTTCAGTCTGATGTATCAGTCTAGGTTTGTTAAATGCCAGGAGAATGTTACCTACCTGGCTGTATTTATTTATTTTATGCACATATACTGTTACTATATTCTGCAGTGCTTTACAGACATCAGCATCAAGCTGCCCCTTATGTGGAACTAAGTTCCCTATCAGCATATCTTTGGAGTGTGGGAAAAAAAACAAAGTACCCGTAGGAAGCCCATGCAAACACGAGGAGAACATACAAACTCCATGCAGATGTTGTTCTTGATCAGATTTGAAACTAGGACCCTAGTGCTACAAGGCACAAGTGCTAACCACTGAGCCACCATGCTTCCCCTTCTGAGCCACCGTGCTGCCCTATATTTTGTGACAACTGTAAAGTTTGGAAGAGGAGGCATAATGCTACATGGCAAGGTTATTTTGGGGATTTAAGTGTGAAAGAACTCTGACCTCAACCCATCAAACACCTTTGGGATGAACTAGAATGGAGCTCGTGAGCCAGGCCCTTTTGTCGAACATCAGTGTCTAGTCTAACAAATGTTCTTTTGGATGAACAGGAAAATATTCCCACAAACACACTCCAAAATCTTACAGAATGCCTTCCCAGAAGAGAGCAAGAAGGTTCAAAATAGAGATGAACGGGGGCGTGGTCGGCCAGCCAAGCAAGATGGCTGCATGAGACCTAAGCTCCAGCTCCATACCAGAGATAAATAGAAGCAAACAAGCTAAAACCACCGCAGGACAGCTCTACTGTTTTGCCATATCTCTCAGAAGATGACCAGAGGCAAGAGGTCAGTGAAAAAGCAGGGGATACTGGACTTTTTCTTTGTGTGAGTTAAAGACCAAGATGGTGCCTCGTTCCATCCCTCTCTCGCTTCCCGGGCTCCAGCTCACCTGATGCCTCGTGCACGTCCCGTGATCCACCACCAGAGGAGATACCTGGGATGCCTTTGGCCACTCATTCCTCCCCACCTTCTAAAGGCCTGCCACAAAGAAAGATCCAAGGTGGCCCCGGCAGTTCCCCGCCAAGTGCAGGCCACCAGAAGGGCTCAGCTGCGCCATCTCCTTTCAACAGTCCTGCGAAGCAGGGGCCTAGACTCCAGGCCTCATCTACACAAGAAGCAGAGGTGAGAGACCGCATAACACTGTCTCTGCAGGCATTCCCCACCACTGACCAGCCTGCTTCGGGTAATCTTCTAAAAAATATGTTGGTCCTCGATGTATAAAGACTTAACTGCCCTTATCCTCCCGATTCAAAATTCAGTGGTGGCCATCAACAAATGGGTCTGCCACGTGGAATCTAAAATGGGTGATTTTACCACACCTCATAATCATCTCATAGACCACAATGAGCTTGCAGAAGAGCTTGATCATCTGAAAGCCAAGGTGGTGGACCTAGAGGACCGGTCTTGCCAGAACAACATTAATTTCCGGGGGATACCTGAGGAGATCGCCTCCAAAGACCTGCTCTTCTACTTCCAGGGACTCATAAAGGATATTCTACCTGATATCTCCTCCCGTGACCTCACCATTGACAGAGCGCACAGAGTGGTTTCCCCTATCAGCGGATCAAAATGTTTGCAGACTTATCTGGGCACACTTTACAACACCGCCGCACCTTGGACCTGTTCACCGCAGCCCTGAGACAACACAACATCCCATACCAATGGGGGTTCCTGACAAAGTTCTCATCCAACATCAAGGGAGTCTCCACTTGATTTTCTCCCTGGAGTCAGTTAAAGAGCTTCTGGACTCTTGGAATATCTCTATGGAAGACACCGGACTGGACCCGATTGAGTCCTTAGCGGCAGTTAGTGATACAGAAGAAGAGGCCCAACTGTTGGCTTCATGGTTTTACTGTCATTGGGTATTTAGGCGCTGAGAGTCTTCTTCCCGACTGACTCTGTTCTTTAATTTGCTATGTCCTTTTAGGGTACTTTCACACTAGCGTTTTTGTTTTCTGGTTTTGAGTTCCGTCACAGGAGCTTGATACCGGAAAAAAACAGTTTTATCCTAAGGGTACTTTCACACTTGCGGCAGAGGATCCCAGCAGGCAGTTGCATGGCGGGAACTGCCTGCCGAATCAGTCAAAACACATGCAAACTGATGGCATTTGTCAGACGGATCAGGATCCTGATCCGTATGACAAATGCATTTAAATGCCGGATCCGTCTCTCCGGTGTCATCCGGAAAAACGGATCTGGCATTTATCTTTTTCACTATTTTTGCGGTCTGAACATGCGCAGACTGCAATGCCAGATCTGTTTTGCCAGAACACTCGGCATTAATGCATGTCAATGGGAAAAATTGCCGGATCCGTCATTCCGGCAAGTGTTCCGGAATTTTGGATGGAGATAAAACCGCAGCATGCTGCGGTATTATCTCCATCCTGAAAAGTCAAAAAGACTGAACTGAAGACATCCTAATTAGAGTTGAACGAACACCTGGATATTCGGGTTCGACGGGTTCGGCCGAACTTCAGAAAAAAGCTTGAGTTCGGGACCCGAACGTGACCCAAACTTGACCCCGAACCCGAACCCCATTAAAGTCAATGTGGACCCGAACTTTTGAGCACTAAAATGGCTGTAAAAATGTAATGGAAAAGGTTTGAGGGTTGCAAATGGCATCAAAATGTTGTTAAGAGCATGGCAAGTGCTCTGCAAACAAATGTGGATAGGGAAATGACTTTAAATAACATAAAATAGGTAAAAATAAAAAATACTAATCTTGATCTAGGAGGACGAGGTCCATATGGAGTAGGAGGTTGAGGAGGCGGTGGATGTGGCGGTGTAGGTGGAAGCGGCGGTGGAGGAGGAGGTAGCCTACACTGCTTTTTGGTTTTAAATTTTATTTTTAAAATTAGGGAAATATTGATACATTGGGAAATATAACCTGTGATAACCCCCTCCAGTCATGCTAAACACACGTTCAGACAATACACTGGCTGCAGGGCAGGCCAGCACCTCCAAGGGGTAAAGGGCAAGTTCAGGCCATGTGCCCAATTTGGAGACCCAGAAGTTGCAGGGGCTGACCCCTGTCAGTCAGTTCGTGTAGTCGTGTGCACACTTTCTGCCCCACCATGTCGCACGTCCCCGTGATGTTCACGATCCAATTTGATATCTGCTCTATCAACTTTCGATGTTCTTTTATGCGCCTACCATGGTGATCACGGGTGGCGGGGAATCAGGGTTCCATGCCAGAGAGGGAGCGTGAGAAAGAGAGATCACATCCATGGAAGGATTCATTTTTTCAAATTTAAAATTATACAGTTGAAATATGGGAATAATTATTAAAGCATAAAAGTGTGACAACTTTTCAAAGTTTAAGCATTCAATGAAAAAATGTGGCGCACATTAATTACTGAATAATTTATTAAATTGTATTCCCTGTCACCTATGCATAGCAGGTGTTTATTCACATCTAAAATTGTATAATGTCAACTAGAGTTGAGCGAACACCTGGATGTTCGGGTTCGAGAAGTTCGGCCGAACTTCCCGGAAATGTTCGGGTTCGGGATCCGAACCCGAACCGAACTTCGTCCCGAACCCGAACCCCATTGAAGTCAATGGGGACCGAACTTTTGGGCACTAAAAAGGCTGTAAAACAGCCCAGGAAAAAGCTAGAGGGCTGCAAAAGGCAGCAACATGTAGGTAAATCCCCTGCAAACAAATGTGGATAGGAAAATGAATTAAAATAAAAATACAAAAAATAAAAATGACCCAATATCAATTGGACAGAGGTCCCATAGCAGAGAATCTGGCTTCACGTCAGCAGAGAATCAGTCTCTTCATGCCATAGCAAAGAATCTGGCTTCATGTCAGCAGAGAATCAGTCTCTTCATGCCATAGCAGAGAATCTGGCTTCATGTCACCCACCACTGGAAGAGGCCACTGTCACATATTTAGGCCCCGGCACCCAGACAGAGGAGAGCGGTCCCGTAACAGAGAATCTGGCCTTATGTCAGCACAGAATCTGTCTTCATGTCATAGCAGAGAATCAGGCTTCACGTCACCCACCACTGGAACAGGCCACTGTCACACATTTAGGCCCAGGCACCAAGGCAGAGGAGAGAGGTCCCGTAACAGAGAATCTGGCCTTATGTCAGCGCAGAATCTGTCTTCATGTCATAGCAGAGAATCAGGCTTCACGTCACCCACCACTGGAACAGGCCACTGTCACACATTTAGGCCCAGGCACCCAGGCAGAGGAGAGAGGTCCCGTAACAGAGAATCTGGCCTTATGTCAGCGCAGAATCTGTCTTCATGTCATAGCAGAGAATCAGGCTTCACGTCACCCACCACTGGAACAGGCCACTGTCACATATTTAGGCCCAGGCACCCAGGCAGAGGAGAGAGGTCCCGTAACAGAGAATCTGGCCTTATGTCAGCGCAGAATCTGTCTTCATGTCATAGCAGAGAATCAGGCTTCACGTCACCCACCACTGGAACAGGCCACTGTCACACATTTAGGCCCAGGCACCCAGGCAGAGGAGAGAGGTCCCGTAACAGAGAATCTGGCCTTATGTCAGCGCAGAATCTGTCTTCATGTCATAGCAGAGAATCAGGCTTCACGTCACCCACCACTGGAACAGGCCACTGTCACACATTTAGGCCCAGGCACCCAGGCAGGGGAGAGAGGTCGCGTAACAGAGAATATGGCTTCATGTCAGCACAGAATAAGTCTTCATGTCATAGCAGGGAATCAGGCTTCACGTCACCCACCACTGGAACAGGCCACTGTCACACATTTAGGCCCAGGCACCCAGGCAGAGAAAAGAGGTCCCGTAACAGAGAATCTGGCCTTATGTCAGCACAGAATCTGTCTTCATGTCATAGCAGAGAATCAGGTTTCACGTCACCCACCACTAGAACAGGCCACTGTCACACATTTAGGCCCAGGCACCCAGGCAGAGAAAAGAGGTCCCGTAACAGAGAATCTGGCCTTATGTCAGCGCAGAATCTGTCTTCATGTCATAGCAGAGATTCAGGCTTCACGTCACCCACCACTGGAACAGGCCACTGTCACACATTTAGGCCCAGACACCCAGGCAGAGGAGAGAGGTCCCGTAACAGAGAATCTGGCCTTATGTCAGCACAGAATCTGTCTTAATGTCATAGCAGAGAATCAGGCTTCACGTCACCCACCACTGGAACAGGCCACTGTCACACATTTAGGCCCAGGCACCCAGGCAGAGGAGAGAGGTCCCGTAACAGAGAATCTGGCCTTATGTCAGCACAGAATCTGTATTCATGTCATAGCAGAGAATCAGGCTTCAGGTCACCCACCAATGGAACAGGCCACTGTCACAAATTTAGGCCCAGGCACCCAGGCAGAGGAGAGAGGTCCCGTAACAGAGAATCTGGCCTTATGTCAGCGCAGAATCTGTCTTCATGTCATAGCAGAGAATCAGGCTTCACGTCACCCACCACTGGAAAAGGCCACTGTCACACATTTAGGCCCAGGCACCCAGGCAGAGGAGAGAGGTCCCGTAACAGAGAATCTGGCCTTATGTCAGAGCAGAATCTGTCTTCATGTCATAGCAGAGAATCAGGCTTCAAGTCACCCACCACTAGAACAGGCCACTGTCACACATTTAGGCCCAGGCACCAAGGCAGAGGAGAGAGGTCCCGTAACAGAGAATCTGGCCTTATGTCAGCGCAGAATCTGTCTTCATGTCATAGCAGAGAATCAGGCTTCACGTCACCCACCACTGGAACAGGCCACTGTCACACATTTAGGCCCAGGCACCCAGGCAGAGGAGAGAGGTCCCGTAACAGAGAATCTGGCCTTATGTCAGTGCAGAATCTGTCTTCATGTCATAGCAGAGAATCAGGCTTCACGTCACCCACCACTGGAACAGGCCACTGTCACATATTTAGGCCCAGGCACCCAGGCAGAGGAGAGAGGTCCCGTAACAGAGAATCTGGCCTTATGTCAGCGCAGAATCTGTCTTCATGTCATAGCAGAGAATCAGGCTTCACGTCACCCACCACTGGAACAGGCCACTGTCACACATTTAGGCCCAGGCACCCAGGCAGAGGAGAGAGGTCCCGTAACAGAGAATCTGGCCTTATGTCAGCGCAGAATCTGTCTTCATGTCATAGCAGAGAATCAGGCTTCACGTCACCCACCACTGGAACAGGCCACTGTCACACATTTAGGCCCAGGCACCCAGGCAGAGGAGAGAGGTCGCGTAACAGAGAATATGGCTTCATGTCAGCACAGAATAAGTCTTCATGTCATAGCAGAGAATCAGGCTTCACGTCACCCACCACTGGAACAGGCCACTGTCACACATTTAGGCCCAGGCACCCAGGCAGAGAAAAGAGGTCCCGTAACAGAGAATCTGGCCTTATGTCAGCACAGAATCTGTCTTCATGTCATAGCAGAGAATCAGGCTTCACGTCACCCACCACTGGAACAGGCCACTGTCACACATTTAGGCCCAGGCACCCAGGCAGAGGAGAGAGGTCCCGTAACAGAGAATCTAGCCTTATGTCAGCGCAGAATCTGTCTTCATGTCATAGCAGAGATTCAGGCTTCACGTCACCCACCAATGGAACAGGCCACTGTCACACATTTAGGCCCAGGCACCCAGGCAGAGGAGAGAGGTCCCGTAACAGAGAATCTGGCCTTATGTCAGCACAGAATCTGTCTTAATGTCATAGCAGAGAATCAGGCTTCACGTCACCCACCACTGGAACAGGCCACTGTCACACATTTAGGCCCAGGCACCCAGGCAGAGGAGAGAGGTCCCGTAACAGAGAATCTGGCCTTATGTCAGCGCAGAATCTGTCTTCATGTCATAGCAGAGAATCAGGCTTCACGTCACCCACCACTGGAACAGGCCACTGTCACACATTTAGGCCCAGGCACCCAGGCAGAGGACAGAGGTCCCGTAACAGAGAATCTGGCCTTATGTCAGCACAGAATCTGTATTCATGTCATAGCAGAGAATCAGGCTTCAGGTCACCCACCACTGGAACAGGCCACTGTCACAAATTTAGGCCCAGGCACCCAGGCAGAGGAGAGAGGTCCCGTAACAGAGAATCTGGCCTTATGTCAGAGCAGAATCTGTCTTCATGTCATAGCAGAGAATCAGGCTTCACGTCACCCACCACTGGAACAGGCCACTGTCACACATTTAGGCCCAGGCACCCAGGCAGAGGAGAGAGGTCCCGTAACAGAGAATCTGGCCTTATGTCAGCGCAGAATCTGTCTTCATGTCATAGCAGAGAATCAGGCTTCACGTCACCCACCACTGGAACAGGCCACTGTCACATATTTAGGCCCAGGCACCCAGGCAGAGGAGAGAGGTCCCGTAACAGAGAATCTGGCCTTATGTCAGCGCAGAATCTGTCTTCATGTCATAGCAGAGAATCAGGCTTCACGTCACCCACCACTGGAACAGGCCACTGTCACACATTTAGGCCCAGGCACCCAGGCAGAGGAGAGAGGTCCCGTAACAGAGAATCTGGCCTTATGTCAGCGCAGAATCTGTCTTCATGTCATAGCATAGAATCAGGCTTCACGTCACCCACCACTGGAACAGGCCACTGTCACACATTTAGGCCCAGGCACCCAGGCAGAGGAGAGAGGTCGCGTAACAGAGAATATGGCTTCATGTCAGCACAGAATAAGTCTTCATGTCATAGCAGGGAATCAGGCTTCACGTCACCCACCACTGGAACAGGCCACTGTCACACATTTAGGCCCAGGCACCCAGGCAGAGAAAAGAGGTCCCGTAACAGAGAATCTGGCCTTATGTCAGCACAGAATCTGTCTTCATGTCATAGCAGA
The DNA here is from genome assembly GCF_905171765.1 of Bufo bufo. Classification (NCBI taxonomy): domain Eukaryota; kingdom Metazoa; phylum Chordata; class Amphibia; order Anura; family Bufonidae; genus Bufo; species Bufo bufo. The sequence goes on along the minus strand of NC_053391.1, from coordinate 203,086,268 downwards.
GAATCAGGCTTCACGTCACCCACCACTGGAACAGGCCACTGTCACACATTTAGGCCCAGGCACCCAGGCAGAGAAAAGAGGTCCCGTAACAGAGAATCTGGCCTTATGTCAGCGCAGAATCTGTCTTCATGTCATAGCAGAGATTCAGGCTTCACGTCACCCACCACTGGAACAGGCCACTGTCACACATTTAGGCCCAGGCACCCAGGCAGAGGAGAGAGGTCCCGTAACAGAGAATCTGGCCTTATGTCAGCACAGAATCTGTCTTAATGTCATAGCAGAGAATCAGGCTTCACGTCACCCACCACTGGAACAGGCCACTGTCACACATTTAGGCCCAGGCACCCAGGCAGAGGAGAGAGGTCCCGTAACAGAGAATCTGGCCTTATGTCAGCACAGAATCTGTATTCATGTCATAGCAGAGAATCAGGCTTCAGGTCACCCACCAATGGAACAGGCCACTGTCACAAATTTAGGCCCAGGCACCCAGGCAGAGGAGAGAGGTCCCGTAACAGAGAATCTGGCCTTATGTCAGCGCAGAATCTGTCTTCATGTCATAGCAGAGAATCAGGCTTCACGTCACCCACCACTGGAAAAGGCCACTGTCACACATTTAGGCCCAGGCACCCAGGCAGACGAGAGAGGTCCCGTAACAGAGAATCTGGCCTTATGACAGCACAGAATCTGTCTTCATGTCATAGCAGAGAATCAGGCTTCACGTCACCCACCACTGGAACAGGCCACTGTCACACATTTAGGCCCAGGCACCAAGGCAGAGGAGAGAGGTCCCGTAACAGAGAATCTGGCCTTATGTCAGCGCAGAATCTGTCTTCATGTCATAGCAGAGAATCAGGCTTCACGTCACCCACCACTGGAACAGGCCACTGTCACACATTTAGGCCCAGGCACCCAGGCAGAGGAGAGAGGTCCCGTAACAGAGAATCTGGCCTTATGTCAGCGCAGAATCTGTCTTCATGTCATAGCAGAGAATCAGGCTTCACGTCACCCACCACTGGAACAGGCCACTGTCACATATTTAGGCCCAGGCACCCAGGCAGAGGAGAGAGGTCCCGTAACAGAGAATCTGGCCTTATGTCAGCGCAGAATCTGTCTTCATGTCATAGCAGAGAATCAGGCTTCACGTCACCCACCACTGGAACAGGCCACTGTCACACATTTAGGCCCAGGCACCCAGGCAGAGGAGAGAGGTCCCGTAACAGAGAATCTGGCCTTATGTCAGCGCAGAATCTGTCTTCATGTCATAGCAGAGAATCAGGCTTCACGTCACCCACCACTGGAACAGGCCACTGTCACACATTTAGGCCCAGGCACCCAGGCAGAGGAGAGAGGTCGCGTAACAGAGAATATGGCTTCATGTCAGCACAGAATAAGTCTTCATGTCATAGCAGAGAATCAGGCTTCACGTCGCCCACCACTGGAACAGGCCACTGTCACACATTTAGGCCCAGGCACCCAGGCAGAGAAAAGAGGTCCCGTAACAGAGAATCTGGCCTTATGTCAGCACAGAATCTGTCTTCATGTCATAGCAGAGAATCAGGCTTCACGTCACCCACCACTGGAACAGGCCACTGTCACACATTTAGGCCCAGGCACCCAGGCAGAGAAAAGAGGTCCCGTAACAGAGAATCTGGCCTTATGTCAGCACAGAATCTGTCTTCATGTCATAGCAGAGAATCAGGCTTCACGTCACCCACCACTGGAACAGGCCACTGTCACACATTTAGGCCCAGGCACCCAGGCAGAGGAGAGAGGTCCCGTAACAGAGAATCTAGCCTTATGTCAGCGCAGAATCTGTCTTCATGTCATAGCAGAGATTCAGGCTTCACGTCACCCACCACTGGAACAGGCCACTGTCACACATTTAGGCCCAGGCACCCAGGCAGAGGAGAGAGGTCCCGTAACAGAGAATCTGGCCTTATGTCAGCACAGAATCTGTCTTAATGTCATAGCAGAGAATCAGGCTTCACGTCACCCACCACTGGAACAGGCCACTGTCACACATTTAGGCCCAGGCACCCAGGCAGAAGAGAGAGGTCCCGTAACAGAGAATCTGGCCTTATGTCAGCGCAGAATCTGTCTTCATGTCATAGCAGAGAATCAGGCTTTACGTCACGCACCACTGGAACAGGCCACTGTCACACATTTAGGCCCAGGCACCCAGGCAGAGGAGAGAGGTCCCGTAACAGAGAATCTGGCCTTATGTCAGCACAGAATCTGTATTCATGTCATAGCAGAGAATCAGGCTTCAGGTCACCCACCACTGGAACAGGCCACTGTCACAAATTTAGGCCCAGGCACCCAGGCAGAGGAGAGAGGTCCCGTAACAGAGAATCTGGCCTTATGTCAGAGCAGAATCTGTCTTCATGTCATAGCAGAGAATCAGGCTTCACGTCACCCACCACTGGAACAGGCCACTGTCACACATTTAGGCCCAGGCACCCAGGCAGAGGACAGAGGTCCCGTAACAGAGAATCTGGCCTTATGTCAGCGCAGAATCTGTCTTCATGTCATAGCAGAGAATCAGGCTTCACGTCACCCACCACTGGAACAGGCCACTGTCACATATTTAGGGCCTGGCACCCAGGCAGAGGAGAGAGGTCGCGTAACAGAGAATCTGGCTCCATGTCAGCACAGAATAAGTCTTCATGTCATAGCAGAGAATCAGGCTTCACGTCACCCACCACTGGAACAGGCCACTGTCACACATTTAGGCCCAGGCACCCAGGCAGAGGAGAGAGGTCCCGTAACAGACAATCTGGCCTTATGTCAGCACAGAATCAGTCTTCATGTCATAGCAGAGAATCAGGCTTCACATCACCAACCACTGGAACAGGCCACTGTCACTCATTTAGACCCCGGCACCCAGGCAGAGGAAAGAGGTCCCGTAACAGAGAATCTGGCCTTATGTCAGCACAGAATCTGTCTTCATGTCATAGCAGAGAATCAGGCTTCACGTCACCCACCACTGGAACAGGCCACTGTCACACATTTAGGCCCCGACACCCAGACAGAGGAGAGGTTCATTCAACTTTGGGTTGCCCCGCAATATAATGGTAAAATGAAATTAAAAATAGTATTGAATGAGTAAGTGCCCTGGAGTAGAATAATATATTGTTAAGGGGAGGTAGTTAATATCTAATCTGCACAAGGGATGGACAGGTCCTGTGGGATCCATGCCTGGTTCATTTTTATGAACGTCAGATTGTCCACATTGGCTGTAGACAGGCGGCTGCGTTTGTCTGTAATGACGCCCCCTGCCGTGCTGAATACACGTTCAGACAAAACGCTGGCCGCCGGGCAGGCCAGCACCTCCAAGGCATAAAAGGCTAGCTCTGGCCACGTGGACAATTTGGAGACCCAGAAGTTGAATGGGGCCGAACCATCAGTCAGTACGTGGAGGGGTGTGCACAGGTACTGTTCCACCATGTTAGTGAAATGTTGCCTCCTGCTAACACGTTCCGTATCAGGTGGTGGTGCAGTTAGCTGTGGCGTGTTGACAAAACTTTTCCACATCTCTGCCATGCTAACCCTGCCCTCAGAGGAGCTGGGCGTGACACAGCTGCGTTGGCGACCTCTTGCTCCTCCTCTGCCTTCGCCTTGGGCTTCCACTGGTTCCCCTGTGACATTTGGGAATGCTCTCAGTAGCGCGTCTACCAACGTGCGCTTGTACTCGCGCATCTTCCTATCACGCTCCAGTGTAGGAAGTAAGGTGGGCACATTGTCTTTGTACCGGGGATACAGCAGGGTGGCAACGCAGTAGTCCGCACACGTTAAAATGTGGGCAACTCTGCTGTCGTTGCGCAGGCACTGCAGCATGTAGTCGCTCATGTGTACCAGGCTGCCCAGAGGTAAGGACAAGCTGTCCTCTGTGGGAGGCGTATCGTCATCGTCCTGAGTTTCCCCCAGCCACGCACCAGTGATGGGCCCGAGCTGCTTTGGGTGCCACCTCGCTGTGAACATGCTTCATCCTCATCCTCCTCCACCTCCTCCTCATCCTCGTCCTCCTCATCCTCCAGTAGTGGGCCCTGTCTGGCCACATTTGTACCTGGCCTCTGGTGTTGCAAAAAACCTCCCTCTGAGTCACTTCGAAGAGACTGGCCTGAAAGTGCTAAAAATGACCCCTCTTCCTCCTCTTCCTCCTGGGCCACCTCCTCTTCCATCATTGCCCTAAGTGCTTTCTCAAGGAGACATAGAAGTGGTATTGTAACGCTGATAACGGCGTCATCGCCACTGGCCATGTTGGTGGAGTACTCGAAACAACGCAACAGGGCACACAGGTCTCGCATGGAGGCCCAGTCTTTGGTGGTGAAGTGTGTCTGATCCGCAGTGCGACTGACCCGTGCGTGCTGCAGCTGAAACTCCACTATGGCCTGCTGCTGCTCGCACAGTCTGTCCAGCATATGCAAGGTGGAGTTCCACCTGGTGGGCACGTCGCATATGAGGCGGTGAGCGGGAAGGCCGAAGTTACGCTGTAGCGCAGACAGGCGAGCAGCGGCAGGGTGTGAACGCCGGAAGCGCGAACAGACGGCCCGCACTTTATGCAGCAGCTCTGACATGTCGGGGTAGTTGCGAATGAACTTCTGCACCACCAAATTCAGCACATGCGCCAGGCAAGGGATGTGCGTCAAACCGGCTAGTCCCAGAGCTGCAACGAGATTTCGCCCATTATCGCACACCACCAGGCCGGGCTTGAGGCTCACCGGCAGCAACCACTCGTCGGTCTGTTGTTCTATACCCCGCCACAACTCCTGTGCGGTGTGGGGCCTGTCCCCCAAACATATGAGTTTCAGAATGGCCTGCTGACGTTTACCCCGGGCTGTGCTGAAGTTGGTGGTGAAGGTGTGTGGCTGACTGGATGAGCAGGTAGAAGAAGAGGAGGAGGAAGCGGAGTAGGAGGATGAGGAGACAGGAGGCAAAGAATGTTGCCCTGCGATCCTTGGCGGCGGAAGGACGTGCGCCAAACAGCTCTCCGCCTGGGGCCCAGCCGCCACTACATTTACCCAGTGTGCAGTTAGGGAGATATAGCGTCCCTGGCCGTGCTTACTGGTCCACGTATCTGTGGTTAGGTGGACCTTGCCACAGATGGCGTTGCGCAGTGCACACTTGATTTTATCGGACACTTGTTTGTGCAGGGAAGGCACGGCTCTCTTGGAGAAGTAGTGGCGGCTGGGAACAACATACTGTGGGACAGCAAGTGACATGAGCTGTTTGAAGCTGTGTGTGTCCACCAGCCTAAATGACAGCATTTCATAGGCCAGTAGTTTAGAAATGCTGGCATTCAGGGCCAGGGATCGAAGGTGGCTAGGTGGGAATTTACGCTTTCTCTCAAATGTTTGTGAGATGGAGAGCTGAACGCTGCCGTGTGACATGGTTGAGATGCTTGGTGACGCAGGTGGTGGTGTTGGTGGTACATCCCATGTTTGCTGGGCGGCAGGTGCCAACGTTCCTCCAGAGGCAGAGGAAGAGGCCGAGGCGGCGGCAGCAGCAGCAGAAGATGCCGAGGCGGCGACAGCAGCAGAAGAGGCCGAGGCGGCAGCAGCAGAAGAGGTAGCAGGGGGAGCCTGAGTGATTTCCTTGTTTTTAAGGTGTTTACTCCACTGCAGTTCATGCTTTGCATGCAGGTGCCTGGTCATGCAGGTTGTGCTAAGGTTCAGAACGTTAATGCCTCGCTTCAGGCTCTGATGGCACAGCGTGCAAACCACTCGGGTCTTGTCTTCAGCACATTGTTTGAAGAAGTGCCATGCCAGGGAACTCCTTGAAGCTGCCTTTGGGGTGCTCGGTCCCAGATGGCGGCGGTCAGTAGCAGGCGGAGTCTCTTGGCGGCGGGTGTTCTGTTTTTGCCCACTGCTCCCTCTTTTGCTACGCTGTTGGCTCGGTCTCACCACTGCCTCTTCCTCCGAACTGTGAAAGTCAGTGGCACGACCTTCATTCCATGTGGGGTCTAGGACCTCATCGTCCCCTGCATCGTCTTCCACCCAGTCTTGATCCCTGACCTCCTGTTCAGTCTGCACACTGCAGAAAGACGCAGCAGTTGGCACCTGTGTTTCGTCATCATCAGAGACGTGCTGAGGTGGTATTCCCATGTCCTCATCATCAGGAAACATAAGTGGTTGTGCGTTAGTGCATTCTATCTCTTCCACCCCTGGTGAAGAGCTAGGTGGATGCCCTTGGGAAAGCCTGGCAGCAGAGTCTTCAAACAGCATAAGAGACTGCTGCATAACTTGAGGCTCAGACAGTTTCCCTGATAAGCATGGGGGTGATGTGACAGACCGATGGGCTTGGTTTTCATGCGCCATCTGTGCGCTTTCTGCAGAAGACTGGGTGGGAGATAATGTGAACGTGCTGGATCCACTGTCGGCCACCCAATTGACTAATGCCTGTACCTGCTCAGGCCTTACCATCCTTAGAACGGCATTGGGCCCCACCAAATATCGCTGTAAATTCTGCTGGCTACTGGGACCTGAGGTAGTTGGTTCACTAGGACGTGTGGCTGTGGCAGAACGGCCACGTCCTCTCCCAGCACCAGAGGGTCCACTAACACCACCACGACCATGTCCACATCCGCGTCCGCGTCCCTTATTAGATGTTTTCCTCATTGTTCCCGTTCACCACAATTTTGAGAATGGCAAATTTGGGAATAGTTTTTCAACCCAGAACAAATAATGTGCTTTTACGGTCACTACAAATAACTTGACCAGATAAAACAGTACAGATTTGGTTGAATAGAAATGTCAGGCCTGTTTTTATTTTGCGCTATGTGACAGGTATAGGTTTAATCACAGAATCAGACTTCTATCTGCACGGTAGCGTGTGTCTTAGGTTTTTCTGAATGACACTATCAGCACCTTCAATGTAAGATATCCTTTTTGGGATAGATTTCAAGTAGGCCTCATATACCAGAAACTAGTTATTTTGAGAATGGCAAATTTGGGAATAGTTTTTCAACCCAGAACAAAAAGTGTGCTTTTACAGTCACTACAAATAACTTGACCAGCTAAAACAGTACAGATTTGGTTGAATAGAAATGTCAGGTCTATTTTTTAGGCGCTGGGTGACAGGCTCAACTTGCCCCTGATGTAGTATATGGCCAAAAAATAACCACACTGTTGATGGTTAAATGCACTTGGGTGACACAGGCTCAGCCTGCACCAGATGTAGTATATGGCCAAAAAATAACCAGACTGTTGATGGTTAAATGCACTTCGGTGACACAGGCTCAGCCTGCAGCTGATGTAGTATATGGCCAAAAAATAACCAGACTGTTGATGGTTAAATGCACCTCGGTGACACAGGCTCAGCCTGCAGCTGATGTAGGATATAGCACAAAATAACCACACTATTGATGGTTAAATACACTTGGTGATAGCTTGTGCTGGCGCACCACAAGTCACAAAATGGCCGCCGATCACCCCAGAAAAAAAGTGATCTAAAAACGCTCTGGGCAGCCTCAAAAAAGTGAGCAAGTCAATATTAGCACTTCAATGATCCACAGCTGCAGATCGATCACAGAATGAAGTCTTTTGGAGGAGTTAATCTGCCTATTCTCGCCCTAACGTCGCAGCTGCAACCTCTCCCTATGCTTGAATCAGCAGAGTGACGTGCAGCGCAACGTGACCCAAGCTTATATAGAGGCTGGGTCACATGCTGCACTGGCCAATCACAGCCATGCCAATAGTAGGCAAGGCTGTGATTGCCTCTTGGGGCAAGTAGTATGACGCTTGTTGATTGGCTGCTTTGCAGCCTTTCAAAAAGCACCAAGAAAGAGCCGAACACCGAACCCGAACCCGGACTTTTACGAAAATGTTCGGGTTCGGGTCCGTGTTACGGACACCCCAAAATTCGGTACGAACCCGAACTATACAGTTCGGGTTCGCTCATCCCTAATGTCAACCCAAGAATGTAACAGAAAAATTATTGAAATGTATTAAGCTGTCAACTAGGTAGAGGAGGGGTATATTACACCCAAAAATTGGTGAATTTCACCCAAAAATGTAACGGACAATTTTTTTTTTGTTTAACCTGTCTATTAGGTATAGCAGTGGTACTATACACCAAAAATTTGTTAATTTCACCAGAAAATGTAACTGACAATTTTATTTTATTTTTTACCGGTCTACTAGGTATAGCCGTGGTACTATACAGCCTAAAAATTGGTTAATTTCACCAGAAAATGTAAATGAATTATTATTATTTTTTTAACTGGCCTACTAGGTATAGCAGTGGTACTATACACCCAAAAATTGGTTAATTTCACACGAAAATGTAAATGAAAATTTATTTTATTTTTTTAACAGGCCTACTACACTGCGTGCAGAATTATTAGGCAAATGAGTATTTTGACCACATCATCCTCTTTATGCATGTTGTCTTACTCCAAGCTGTATAGGCTCGAAAGCCTACTACCAATTAAGCATATTTGGTGATGTGCATCTCTGTAATGAGAAGGGGTGTGTCTAATGACATCAACACCCTATATTAGGTGTGCATAATTATTCGGCAACTTCCTTTCCTTTGGCAAAATGGGTCAAAAGAAGGACTTGACAGGCTCAGAAAAGTCAAAAATAGTGAGATATCTTGCAGAGGGATGCAGCACTCTTAAAATTGCAAAGCTTCTGAAGCGTGATCATCAAACAATCAAGCGTTTCATTTAAAATAGTCAACAGGGTCGCAAGAAGCGTGTGGAAAAACCAAGGCGCAAAATAACTGCCCATGAACTGAGAAAAGTCAAGCGTGCAGCTGCCAAGATGCCACTTGCCACCAGTTTGGCCATATTTCAGAGCTGCAACATCACTGGAGTGCCCAAAAGCACAAGGTGTGCAATACTCAGAGACATGGCCAAGGTAAGAAAGGCTGAAAGACGACCACCACTGAACAAGACACACAAGCTGAAACGTCAAGACTGGGCCAAGAAATATCTCAAGACTGATTTTTCTAAGGTTTTATGGACTGATGAAATGAGAGTGAGTCTTGATGGGCCAGATGGATGGGCCCGTGGCTGGATTGGTAAAGGGCAGAGAGCTCCAGTCCGACTCAGACGCCAGCAAGGTGGAGGTGGAGTACTGGTTTGGGCTGGTATCATCAAAGATGAGCTTGTGGGGCCTTTTCGGGTTGAGGATGGAGTCAAGCTCAACTCCCAGTCCTACTGCCAGTTTCTGGAAGACACCTTCTTCAAGCAGTGGTACAGGAAGAAGTCTGCATCCTTCAAGAAAAACATGATTTTCAAGCAGGACAATGCTCCATCACACGCGTCCAAGTACTCCACAGCGTGGCTGGCAAGAAAGGGTATAAAAGAAGAAAATCTAATGACATGGCCTCCTTGTTCACCTGATCTGAACCCCATTGAGAACCTGTGGTCCATTATCAAATGTGAGATTTACAAGGAGGGAAAACAATACACCTCTCTGAACAGTGTCTGGGAGGCTGTGGTTGCTGCTGCACGCAATGTTGATGGTGAACAGATCAAAACACTGACAGAATCCATGGATGGCAGGCTTTTGAGTGTCCTTGCAAAGAAAGGTGGCTATATTGGTCACTGATTTGTTTTTGTTTTGTTTTTGGATGTCAGAAATGTATATTTGTGAATGTTGAGATGTTATATTGGTTTCACTGGTAAAAATAAATAATTGAAATGGGTATATATTTGTTTTTTGTTAAGTTGCCTAATAATTATGTACAGTAATAGTCACCTGCACACACAGATATCCCCCTAAAATAGCTAAAACTAAAAACAAACTAAAAACTACTTCCAAAAATATTCAGCTTTGATATTAGGCCTCTTTCACACTTGCGTTGTCCGGATCCGGCGTGTACTCCACTTGCCGGAATTACACTCCGGATCCGGAAAAACGCAAGTGTACTGAAAGCATTTGAAGACGGAACCGTCTTCCAAATGCTTTCAGTGTTACTATGGCACCCAGGACGCTATTAAAGTCCTGGTTGCCATAGTAGGAGCGGGGAGCGGGGGAGCGGTATACTTACAGTCCGTGCGGCTCCCGGGGCGCTCCAGAATGACGTCAGAGCGCCCCATGCGCATGGATGACGTGATCCATGCGATCACGTGATCCATGCGCTTGGGGCGCCCTGACGTCACTCTGGAGCGCCTGGGGAGCCGCACGGACGGTAAGTACACTGCTCCCCCGCTCCGCGCTACACTTACCATGGCTGTCAGGACTTTAGCGTCCCGGCAGCCATGGTAACCACTCTGAAAAAGCTAAATGTCGGCTCCGGCAATGCGCCGAAACGACGTTTAGCTTAAGGCCGGATCCGGATCAATGCCTTCCAATGGGCATTAATTCCGGATCCGGCCTTGCGGCAAGTGTTCCGGATTTTTGGCCGGAGCAAAAAGCGCAGCATGCTGCGGTATTTTCTCCGGCCAACAAACGTTCCGTACCGGAACTGAAGACATCCTGATGCATCCTGAACGGATTACTCTCCATTCAGAATGCATTAGGATAATCCTGATCAGGATTCTTCCGGCATAGAGCCCCGACGACGGAACTCTATGCCGGAAGACAATAACGCAGGTGTGAAAGAGCCCTAAATGAGTTTTTTGGGTTCATTGAGATCATGGTTGTTGTTCAATAATAAAATTAATCCTCAAAAATACAACTTGCCTAATAATTCTGCACTCCCTGTAGGTATAGCAGTGGTACTATACACCCCAAAATTTGTTAATTTCACCAGAAAATTTAACTGACAATTTTTTTTTTTTTTTTTACCGGTCTACTAGGTATAGCATTTGTACTATACACACCAAAATTTGTGAATTTCACCCGAAAATGTAAATCACAAATTTTATTTTTTGGTTTAACCTGTCTACTAGGTATAGCAGTGGTACTATACACCCAAAAAATTGGTGAATTTCACCTGAAAATGTAAATGACAATTTATTTTTATTTTTTAACTGGCCTACTAGGTATAGCAGTGGTACTATACACACCAAAATTGGTGAATTTCACCCGAAAATGTAAATGACAATTATTTTTTATTTTTTTTTAACCGGCCTACTAGGTATAGCAGTGGTACTATACACCCAAAAAAAAAAAAATTTCACCAGAAAATGTAAATGACAATTTTTTTTTTTTTTTTTTTTTACCATTCTACTAGGTATAGCAGTGGTACTATACACCCAAAAATTGGGGAATTTCACCCAAAAATGTAAATTACAATTTTTTATTTTTTTTAACTGGCCTACTAGGTATAGCAGTGGTACTATACACCCACTCGTGTCTTGTCGTCAGCACATTGTCTGAAGAACTGCCACACCAGGGAACTCCTTGGAGCTGGCTTTGGTGTGCTCGGTCCCTTGCTGTGGTGGGCAGTAGCAGGCGTACTGTCTAGAGGACGGCTGCTCTACTTTTGCACCTTGCTCCCTCTTCTGCTGTGCTGGTGGCTCTGTGCGACCACCGCCTTTTCCTCCGAACTACATAGGTCACTCGCATGACCTTGACTCCATGTGGGGTCGAGGACCTCATCGTCCTCCACATCATCTTCCACCCAGTCTTCCCCCCTGTCTTCCTTGTCGGTCTGCACACTTTCGAAAGCCCCAGCAGTTGGCACCTGTGTTTCGTCATCATCCGAGACGTGCTGCGATGGTCCTCCCATGTACTCATCTTGAAAGATAAGTGGTTGGGCATCGGTGCACTCAATCTATTCCACTTCTGGGGCAGGGCTAGGTGGATGGCCCTGGGAAACCCTGCTAACAGAGTCATCAAAAAGCAGAAGAGACTGCTGCATGACTTGGGGCTCAGACTGCTTGGCTGATTTGCAAGGGGGTGAGGTGAAAGACTGATGGACATTGGCTGCAGGTGCCAACTGTGGTCTTTCAGCAGGAGACTGGGTGGGAGACAATGTGAAGGAACTGGGTCCACTGTCAGCAACCCAATCTACTATCGCCTGTACTTGTTCAGGCCTCACCATTCGTAGAGCCGCATTAGGCCCGACTAAATACCGCTGCAAGTTCTTTCGCCTACTCACACCTGAGGAAGGGGTTTCACTTGTGCGTGTAGCTGGCACAGATCGACCATGTCCTCTCCCTGCAACAGGAGCTCCACCAGCAGCACCACGACCTGGGCCATGTCCCTTATTTGACGCTCTACTCATATTTCTCAAATTTAGGATCTTGCCCTAAATGGGTGTTTAATTAATAGTAGAATAGAATGACAGTATGTAAAGGGTGTATCTCACATGGCCTGAACCACTGTAGGCTTGAATTAAATATTGGTGCACCAAATGGCGGTAATTTAAATCTCTGAATCTAACCCAAATGTATTAAGGGTGTATCTCACAATGACATATGCAGCAAAGGCAGCCAAATAAACTTTAATACCTGAATCAAACCCCTGTATGTAAAGGGTGTATCTCACATGGCCTGAACCACTGTAGGCCTGAATTAAATATTGGTGCACCAAATGGCAGTATATCAAATCTCTGAATCTAACCCAAATGTATTAAGGGTGTATCTCACAATGACATATGCCTGATTTAAACCCCTGTATGTAAAGGGTGTATCTCACACGGCCTGAACCAGTGTAGGCCTGAATTAAAGATTTCTTTGCCCAAAATGGCTGTATTTCAAATGCCTGAATCAAACCCCTGTATGTAAATGGTGTATCTCACACGGCCTGAACCACTGTAGGCCTGAATTAAATATTGGTGCACCAAATGGCGGCATTTCAAATCTCTGAATCTAGCCCAAATGTATTAAGGGTGTATCTCACAATGACATATGCAGCAAAGGCTGCCAAATAATTTTTTTTTGCCCAACTGGGTGTTTGTTTAATAACTCAATATGGCAGCAGTATATAACACAGGAATTTCAAATGTGCTTATGATGCAAGGCCTGAAATATTGTGTATTTTGCTTCAAAAAGGGTGTTTTATTAATGAAAGATTATGAGCCCTGTATATACAGGGTGTATCTCATACGGTCTGACCCACTGTAGGCCTGAATTAAAAATTTATTTGCCAAAAATCGCTGTATTTCAAATGCCTGAATCAAACCCCTGAATGTAAAGGGTGTATCTCACACGGCCTGAACGAGTGTAGGCCTGAATTAAAGATTTCTTTGCCCAAAATGGCTGTATTTCAAATGCCTGAATCAAACCCCTGTATGTAAAGGGTGTATCTCACACGGACTGAACCACTGTAGGAATGAATTAAATATTGGTGCACCAAATGGCGGTATTTCACTTCTCTGAATCTAACCAAAATGTATTAAGGGTGTATCTCACAATGACATATGCAGCAAAGGCTCCCAAATAAACTTTTTTTGCCCAAACGGGTGTTTGTTTAATAACTCAATATGGCAGCAGTATATAACCCAGGAATTTCAAACGTGCTTATGCTGCAAGGCCTGAAATATTGTGTATTTTGACCCAAAAATGGTGTTTTATTAATAAAAGGATATAAGCCCTGTATATACAGGGTGTATCTCACACGGCCTAACCCACAGTAGGCCTGAATTAAAGATTGGTGCACCAAATGGCGGTATTTCAAATATCTGAATCTAACCCAAATGTATTTAGAATATGAAAGCTGTATATATTAAACTTTAATTTAGCACTTGCAGATCAGGAAAATAGTGTTTTTTGGCTAAAAAGTGTGTTTTTAAAACCCCAGAAAATGATGGCTCTACTTCGAGCTTAAATTGCACACTGACTAATCAAGATGTTGTATATTGCCAAAGAAGTGTTTTTTTGGTAACAGAATATGAAAGCTATATATATTAAACATGATTTTAACACTTGCAGATCAGGAAAATACTGTTTTTTGGCAAAAAAGTGTGTTTTTAAAACCCCAGAAAATGATGGGTGTATTTCTAGCTTAAATTGCACACTGACTAATCCAGATGTTGTATATTGCCAAAAAAGTGTTTTTTTGGTAACAGAATATGAAAGCTGTATATATTAAACTTGAATTTAACACTTGCGGATCAGGAAAATAGTGGTTTTGGGCAAAAAAGTGAGTTTTTAAAACCCCAGAAAATGCGCATTGACTAATCCAGATGTTGTATATTGCCCAAAAAATTTGGATTTTCAATGTCCCAAAAGCTCAGATGCAGTGCTGGTGCACTGAGCTTGCATAAAATGGCCGCCGCCCACCTAACTGACTTATTAAAGTTATTTTTTTCCGGTCACTGGGCTCAGGGCAGGATAAAAAAATTGTGCCCGGCACCCACAAAACACAATCTATGTAGATCGCTGAGTTAGATTCTGATTTTGAGCAGAGTCTCTCCTATTCTCTCCCTGAAATCGCCAGCAGCATCCTCTCCCTACACTAAGCACAGCAGAGTGACGTGCAGCGCTACGTGACTCCAGCTTATATAGAGGCTGGGTCACATGCTGCACTTGCCAATCATAGCCATGCCATTAGTAGGCATGGCTGTGATGGCTTCTAAAGTCAGACAGTTAACCGCTTGTTGATTGGCTGCTCTGCAGCCTTTCAAAAAGTGACAAGAAAGCGCCGAACACCGAACCCGAAGCCAAACTTTTACTGAAAGGTTCGGGTTCGGGTCTGGGGTCCAAAAATCCTAAAGTTCAGTGTGAACCCGAACTTTACAGTTCGGGTTCGCTCAACCCTAATCCTGATGCACCCTGAACGGAATGCTCTCCATTCAGAATGCATTAGGATAAAACTGATCAGTTCTTTTCCAGTATTGAGCCCCTAGGACGGAACTCAATGCCGGAAAAGAATAACGCTAGTGTGAAAGTACCCTTATGCATTCTGAATGGAGTGCATTCCGTTCAGGATGCATCAGGATGCATCAGTTCAGTACCTCTTACATTTTTTGGACAGAGAAAATACCGCAGCATGCTGCAGTTTTATCTCCGGCCAAAAATACTGAACACTTACCAGAATGCCGGATCAGGCATTAATTTATATTGAAGTGTATTAGTGCCGGATCCGGCTTACCCATCTGCGCATGCGCAGACCTTTAAAACTCTGACTGTTCTCGACTTTGCGATTGAGTCCTAGAAGGAATGTGGAGTAGACACAACATCCAAACTGTTTAAGGCAGGAGACTTAGGCCTCTTTCACACAACCGTTTTTTTATGCATTCCGTTTCCATATTTCCGTTTTTCCGTTGAAAGATAGAACATGTCCTATTATTGCCCGCAAATCATATTCTGTGGCTCCATTCAAGTCAATGGGTCCGCAAAAAAAAAAAAACGTAACACATACGGATTTGCATCCGTTTGTCTTCCGTATCCGTTCCGTTTTTGCGGAACCATCTGTTGAAAATGTTATGCCCAGCCCAATATTTTCTATGTAATTACTGTATACTGTAAATGCCATACGGAAAAACAGAACAGAAAAACGGAAACACAACGGAAACAAAAAACTGAACAAAGGATCCGTGAAAAACGGACCGCAAAACAATGAAAAAGCCATACGGTCGTGTGAAAGAGGCCTTAAGAGCATTTGAACACTAATATCACACTGTTAAGGTGCCCAATGCTGACTTCTTTGAGTACCTCCGCATTAGACACCTCTTCCACACTAGCAACCCCCTCCAAGTCTCAGCCAACTCAGACATATTTAAATTATGGTCGCTTCCATCCCTAACAGGTCCTCGCCTACGTCCGCTTTATATTTTTTTAAATGACAGAATTATTTACTAAATCTACTCTTTTCCACTCTTGGCAGAGGGAATTGGGTCTCTTCTTCTCACAGGAACAATGGAGGAAGGCTCAATGCTTTATTTCTAAACATTTGAAATGTGTACTCCACTATGAATCATTAGTGATGTTGTAGAAATATTTATAGTTGTAATCCGCTCTCCAATGTCTTTGTGTAAGGAAAGGTAAAAATCTCAACCGCAGTCAGCCAAAGGTGTTTTCATGTTAAGTTCTGCTGAGCAACTGCCCCGCTCTGCTCAGTCTGTTCACTTTTATTTACTCACAAAAGGTGTAAAACGAACTTTGGCCTCAGCTAACCACTCATCCTCGAAATTTGCGAAGATGTGGGATGACTGGGCTAGTTCTAGTCTGGCAATATCAGTGTCATGTTCCACCCATATCAGATATGGAAGCCTTTACCAGCACTGTTCCCTCGAGTAACAGTTTTCCAACTCTTTTATTTGTTTTCTGCCTTCTTTGAAGCATGGTTACCTTTGTCATTGTTGCCAATGTTGGCTACCTAGATGGACTACTTTGATCTATTGATTGAAAAAAATAGAGATGAGCAAACCAGTCATAACTTGTTTCATTTGTACCAAATCAAAGAGAGAGAGAGAGCGAGAGCACCCAGTACACAAATGTGCGTTTCTCAACAATATACAGTGCCTTGCAAAAGTATTCACTCCCCTTGACTTTTTTTGTGTTTTGGTGCCTCACAAGCTGGAATTAACATGGATTGTTTAAGGATTTGCATAATTAAATTTACAGAACATGCCCACAACTTTAAGGTGTTCTTTTTTTTATTTTATTTTTATTGTGAAGCAAACAACGAATAGGACAATGCTTTGTAGAGCCACTTTTAGCGCAAATCACAGCTTCAAGTCGCTTTGGATAAGTCTCTATGAGCTTGCCACATCTTACCACTGGATTTTTTCCCATTCCTCCTTGCAAAACTTCTCCAGCTCCTTCAAGTTGGATGGTTTGCGTTGTGAACAGCAATCTTTAAGTCTGACCACAGATTTTCTATTGGATTGAGATCTGGGCTTTGACCAGTAGTGTTGATCATGAATATTCTAATCACACTTCGAGAATTCGCAAAGATGTAGAATATAGTGCTATACTGATGTAGCAGGCAGTGGTGTATCTTGGTTTTGTGCTGCCCTAGGCGAGACTAAACTGTGGCACCCCCTAATATAAATTTGACCCACCCCTTCCTGTCAAGGTGAAACCCCTTTCTCTCTAAACCCCACCCCTTCCTATGTGCCATCCACAGATCCCCCTAAACAGCGCCATCCACAGATCCCCCTCCCCTAAAAAGTGCCTTCCACAGATCCCCCTCCCGTAAAAAGTGCCATCCACAGATCCCCCTCCCCTAAACAGTGCCATGCACATATCCCCCTCCCCTAAACAGTGCCATCCACAGATCCCCCCTAAACAGTGACATCCACAGATCCCCCCTAAACAGTGACATCCACAGATCCCCTCCCCTAAACAGTGCCATCCACAGATCCCCCTCCCCTAAACAGTGCCATCCACAGATCCCCCTCCCCTAAACAGTGCCATCCATAGATCTCCCCCCTAAACAGTGACATCCACAGATTCCCCCTCCCCTAAACAGTGACATCCACAGATCCCCCTCTCATCTTTACTTGGATACCTCACTCTTAGCTCCGGTAACAGCAGGCAGTGCGGGCGGCGCTTACTCACTGATGTCACGCGCCTGCGCCGCCTAGTGGGAGGAGCAGGCACGTGACGTCAGTGAGTGAGCGCCGCCCACACTGCCTGCTGTTACCGGAGCTAAGAGTAAGGTATCCAAGTAAAGAGATCAGCGATGATTAAAGTTAAAGTTACTGATTACAGTTTATAAATGTACTCCTGTGAGCGGCGTGGCCCTGTATATTCTAACCCCCAGGCAAGCGTCCCTGTCACGATGGGAATGCCAGGGGGTTAGAATATACCATCAGATTTGAGTTTTCACGATCTCACTGAGATCGTGAAAACTCAGAACCAATGGTATATTCTAACCCCCAGGCAAGCGTCCCCGTCACCATGGGAATGCCTGGGGGTTAGAATATACCATTGGATCTGAGTATACCGGCGTATAAGACGGATGGAACAAGGGGCAAACAAGGCATTTTGCCGCCCCATTGGCAAGTGCCGCCCTAGGCAGATAGTGTAGGTTAGATCGTGATATAGTGTAGCTGATAGGTTCCAGTGCAGGGTGTTAGGTAGTGTGATGGGAATTACTGTTTCTCTGCTGTCCATACATACATGCTACAGACATAGTGCTGTGATGTCACAACAATACCTAGTGCACCAATCAGTAAAATCTACTCAGACCTGATAAAATGTGAAGTTGCATGTATTGTGCAAAAAATATGTGCATCATTAGTACCGATTTGCGCAATCACAAAAATAATGACTGGAGATCACAAATTTTCCAATTTGTGAATTTATTGTGAATATTACGCGAAAAATTTGTGAAATATCGCAAAAACTAATATTGCCTATGCCGCTCATCACTATTGACTAGGCCATTCAAACACATTTACATGTTTCCCCTTAAACCACTTAAAGAGGACCTTTCACCGATCCTGACATTGTGAACTAAGTATCATGACATATACAGCGGTGCCCAGGGATCTCACTGCACTTACTATTATCCCTGGGCGCCGCTCCGTTCTCCCGTTATGTCCTCCGGTACGTTCGGGGACTTGGTTATAGTAGGCGGAGTCTGCCCTTGTTCTGCGGGCGTCTCCTTCTCCTAGGCTGTAGCGCTGGCCAATTGCAGCGCAGAACTCACAGCCTGGGAAATTTTTTCTCCCAGGCTGTGAGCTCTGCGATGCGATTGGCCAGCGCTACAGCTTAGGAGAAGGAGACGCCCGCAGAACAAGGGCAGACTCCGCCTACTATAACCAAGTCCCCTAACATACCGGAGGACATAACGGGAGAACGGAGCGGCGCCTAGGGATAATAGTAAGTGCAGTGAGATCCCTGGGCGCTGCTGTATATGTCATGATACTTAGTTCACAATGTCAGGATCGGTGAAAGGTCCTCTTTAAGTGTTGCTTTAGCAGTGTGTTTGGGGTCTTTGTCCTGCTGGAAAGTGAACCTCTGTCCTAGCCTCAAATCATGCACAGAGTAATACAGGTTTTGCTTAAGAATATACCTGTATTTAGCACCATCCATCTTTCCCTCAACTCTGACCAGTTTCCCAGTCCCGGCTGCTGAAAAACATCCCCACAGCATGATCCTACCACCACCATGTTTCACTGTGGGGATGGTGTTCTTTGGGTGATGTGATGTGTTTGCGCCAGACATAGCGTTTTCTTTAATGGCCGAAAAGTTAAATTTTAGTCTCATCAGACCAGAGCACCTTCTTCCATACATTTTGGGAGTCTCCCACATGCCTTTTCACAAACTCACAATATGCCTTTTTGTTTTTAGCTAAAGAAATGGCTTTCTTCTGGCCACTCTGCCATAAAGCCCAACTCTATGGAGTATATGGCTTATTGTCGTCCTATGTACAGATACTCCAGTGTCTGGTGTGGAACTCTGCAGCTCCTCCAGGGTTACCTTAGGTCTCTGTGCTAGCTCTCTGATTAATGCCCTCCTTGCCCAGTCCGTGAGTTTTGGTGGGTGGCCGTCTCTTTGCAGGATTGCTGTTGTGCCCTGTTCTTTCCATTTAGTTATGATAGATTTGATGGTGCTCCTGGGGATCATCAAAGATTTGGATATTTTTTTATAACCTAACCTTGACTTGTACTTCTCAACAACATTGTCCATGTTTGGAGCGTTTCTTGGTCTTCATGGCAGTGTTTGGTTAGTGACGCCTCTTGCTTAGGTGTTGGGGACTTTCAAAAAAGGTGTGTATAAGTAATGACAGATCATATGACACTTAGATCGCACACAGGTGGACATCATTTTACTAATTATGTGACTTCTGAAGGTAATTGGTTGGAGTTTTTTATGGGCTTCCTAACAAAGGGGGTGAATACATACACACGTCATTTTTCTGTTTTCTATTTCTAAACAATTGTTTTATTTATGTATTTTATCATTTAACTTCAGCAACTTAGACTATTGTGTTCTGATCCATCACATAAAATTCAGATTAACAAAACATTGAACTTAAAGGGAACCTGTCACCAAGATTTTGTGTATAGAGCTGAGGACATGGGTTGCTAGATGGCCGCTAGCACATCCGCAATACCCAGTCCCCATAGCTCTGTGTGCTTTTATTGTGTAGAAAAACCGATTTGATACATATGCAAATTAACCTGAGATGAGTCAGAGCTTGAAAATATGACTCTTCTCTGGTCACATAAGTAAGATATGACTCTTTTATGTTAATTTGCATATGTATCAAATCGTTTTTTTTACACAATAAAAGCACACAGAGCTATGGGGACTGGATATTGCGGATGTGCTAGCGGCCATCTAGCAACCCATGTCCTCAGCTCTATACACAAAATCCCGGTTACAGGTTCCCTTTAAGGTCGTAATGTAACAAAACAAAGTGGGGGTGAATACTTTTGCAAGGCACTGTATATGCATTGTCTATGAGGTACTCTTTCTCATTACAGAAAGCCCATGGTATGTAGAGTATATGTGCACAGTATTATAAGCCAGGTGATTACCCTTTGGATTTCTGGGAAAGATATTCAAATAAGCTTTCCTAACCCTATCTGACATCGGAAGATAATAAAAATGATAATTTGCATATGTTATTCAGAAATTCAAGAGGAACATTGTCTAGCCTACACTAGTTGTCACATATATCACCTGGTCTTCATAAAATAAATAATACCCAACCAAAGGTTTCCCCTAAGGCCTTGCCATTAGAAATGTTGTTTTCATCTACTTTTTTCTGATTAAGTACTTTTGATCTGAAAAAAACTGGTTATACTGTAGATGTGAGGCTGGCTTAGCTATTTTTGTAGCTTTGCCACATAAGCATATTTAAGATAAGTGTGGGAAAGCATCTCTTCCAATCTGCTGTGTGAAATTAATGTAGCACTCATATTGTTGCTGTGATCGCCATATTGTTTACCTGCTTGCTGTGCAGCAGCAAATAGGTGTCATTATAGCTTCTTCATATTTACCCGAGTATACATCTTCTGTATTGAAAAATCACAACACCTTCAGCAACTTTATTTTGCCATTTTGGATCAATGTCAGATAAACCAGAAAGACCACCAAAGTAACATTCAACTGAAAATTAGAAATCAAAATTACAACATCCCACAAAACATAAAATTATTAGAGATGGCCTTACGGTTCGCCCGGCGGTCATTTTGCGACAAAATTTGCTTGTTTGCGATTCGCGGAACATATGGCAATGTTCGCATGCACCATATTCTTTTGCATTGCGCAGAACTTTGACCCATGACAGATCCATTAGGTGGGACAGGACAGCCAATTGAGAGGTTTCAGCACAAGGACACCCCCCCACCTTATAACAGAACCCGATCTGGCAGCCATTTTACATTCTGTGTTTTGCCAGTGTAGGGAGAGGTTGCTTTGTGGAGCAGGGAAAGACTGTTAGGGACACCAAACGCTTGCTAATAGGGCCACAAAAGTACTTATAAAGACTGGTATAGGTGTGATATATTTAACATAGAAACTATATGTGATATACTAACATAGAAAGTATATTATAGTGCATTTGTATTGTGCAGCAGTTGTGTACGGTTCTGCTGCGATGCCACAGCTATATAGAGGGACAAACACTATTAGAATAACTAATTGTAACTGGTGTTATATACCTGTTGCCCCCAAAAAAACTGATTGAGGGGTGTGATATACCTATAATGTACTTTCTAACATAGAAATTATATAGTGTATTTGTATTGTGCAGCAGTTGTGTGCGGTTCTGCTGCGATACCGAAGGTATATTAAGGGACAAGCGCTATTGGAATAACTATTTGCAACGGGTGTAATATACCTGTTGCCCCCCAAAAAATCTAATTAAGGGGTGCAATATACCTGCTTCCACAAAATACTGATTAAGGGGTTCTATATACCTGCTTCCACAAAATACTGATTGAAGGGTGAGATATACCTGTTTCCACCAAATATTGATTGAGGCTTGCGATAAACCTGCTTCCACAAAATACTGATTAAGAGGTGCGATATACCTGCTTCCACCAAATACTGATTAAGGGGTTCTATATACCTGCTTCTACAAAATACAGATTAAGGGGGTGGGATATATCTGCTTCCACCAAATATTGATTAAGGGGTTCTATATACAGTGGCGGAAATAATTATTTGACCCCTCACTGATTTTGTAAGTTTGTCCAATGACAAAGAAATGAAAAGTCTCAGAACAGTATCATTTCAATGGTAGGTTTATTGTAACAGTGGCAGATAGCACATCAAAAGGAAAATCGAAAAAATAACTTTAAATAAAAGATAGCAACTGATTTGCATTTCATTGAGTGAAATAAGTATTTGAACCCCTACCAACCATTAAGAGTTCTGGCTCCCACAGAGTGGTTAGACACTTCTACTCAATTAGTCACCCTCATTAAGGACACCTGTCTTAACTAGTCACCTGTATAAAAGACACCTGTCCACAGAATCAATCAATCAAGCAGACTCCAAACTCTCCAACACGGGAAAGACCAAAGAGCTGTCCAAGGATGTCAGAGACAAAATTGTAGACCTGCACAAGGCTGGAATGGGCTACAAAACCATTAGCAAGAAGCTGGGAGAGAAGGTGACAACTGTTGGTGCGATTGTTCGAAAATGGAAGGAGCACAAAATGACCATCAATCGACCTCGCTCTGGGGCTCCACGCAAGATCTCCCCTCGTGGGGTGTCAATGGTTCTGAGAAAGGTGAAAAAGCATCCTAGAACTACACGGGAGGAGTTAGTTAATGACCTCAAATTAGCAGGGACCACAGTCACCAAGAAAACCATTGGAAACACATTACACCGCAATGGATTAAAATCCTGCAGGGCTCGCAAGGTCCCCCTGCTCAGGAAGGCACATGTGCAGGCCCGTCTGAAGTTTGCCAATGAACACCTGAATGATTCAGAGAGTGACTGGGAGAAGGTGCTGTGGTCTGATGAGACCAAAATAGAGCTCTTTGGCATTAACTCAACTCGCTGTGTTTGGAGGAAGAAAAATGCTGCCTATGACCCCCAAAACACCGTCCCCACCGTCAAGCATGGGGGTGGAAACATTTTGCTTTGGGGGTGTTTTTCTGCTAAGGGCACAGGACAACTTATTCGCATAAACGGGAAAATGGACGGAGCCATGTATCGTGAAATCCTGAGCGACAACCTCCTTCCCTCTGCCAGGAAACTGAAAATGGGTCGTGGATGGGTGTTCCAGCACGACAATGACCCAAAACATACAGCAAAGGCAACAAAGGAGTGGCTCAAGAAGAAGCACATTAAGGTCATGGAGTGGCCTAGTCAGTCTCCGGACCTTAATCCAATCGAAAACCTATGGAGGGAGCTCAAGCTCAGAGTTGCACAGAGACAGCCTCGAAACCTTAGGGATTTAGAGATGATCTGCAAAGAGGAGTGGACCAACATTCCTCCTAAAATGTGCGCAAACTTGGTCATCAATTACAAGAAACGTTTGACCTCTGTGCTTGCAAACAAGGGTTTTTCCACCAAGTATTAAGTCTTTTTTTGTTAGAGGGTTCAAATACTTATTTCACTCAATGAAATGCAAATCAGTTGCTATCTTTTATTTAAAGTTATTTTTTCGATTTTCCTTTTGATGTGCTATCTGCCACTGTTACAATAAACCTACCATTGAAATGATACTGTTCTGAGACTTTTCATTTCTTTGTCATTGGACAAACTTACAAAATCAGTGAGGGGTCAAATAATTATTTCCGCCACTGTACCTGCTTCCACAAAATACAGATTAAAAGGATTGCTATACCTGCTTCCACCAAATATTGATTGAGGCCTGCAATACCCCTGCTTTCCACAAAATACTGATTGAGGGGTGCGATATACCTGATTCCGCAAAATACTGATTAAGGGGTTTGATATACCTGCTTCCACAAAATACAGATTGAGGGGTGCGATATACCTGCTTCCACCAAATATTGATTAAGGGGTTCTATATACCTGCTTCCACAAAATACTGAATAAGGGGATTGATATACCTGCTTTCACAAAATACTGATTAAGGGGTATGATATACCTGTTTCCACAAACTACTGATTGAGGGTTGTGATATACCTGCTTCCACCAAATACTGATTGAGGCCTGCGATATACCTGCTCCCACAATATACTGATTAAGGGGATTGATATACCTGCTTCCACCAAATATTGATTGAGCCCTGCGATACACCTGCTTCCACAAAATACTGATTAAGGTGTTTGATATACCATCTTCCACGAAATGCTGATTGAGGGCTGTGATATACCTGCTTCCACAAATACTGCTCTTCTCTAGGGACTTTGGCACAGGGTCATTTTTAAAATGACAGGCAGAGGAAGAGGCAGGCCGTTCCACAGGGGTGGTAGGGGTCGGGCAGGTGCACCAATCTGGAGCCTAAGTGGAAAGTTGGAGAAGGTGCATGCGATTACGTCATAGGACGCACCAGATTTGGTTGAGTGGCTCACTCAGTCTTCCGCTTTTGCACCTTCCTAATCCTCTGTATCTGCACCCTCCTCACTCTCTGCTTCTTCTCCTTCTCCTCTCTCCTCCCACTTGTCCTCCACTCCACCTTCCAGCGTGCCGTCGTCGAGTTCATCTGGCAGAAGGCAGGCTTCTGTGGCCAAAATGTTCAAGTGGCGTAATAAATAAATAAAGTTGATGACGCCGGATAACCCTCTTGACCAACTGCTGACCGCTGGCTTGTCGGAACTGCTAGCTGGCCAACTACTGCCATATAAACTTGTGGACTCGGAGGACTTTAGAAAATTTGTGGCCATCGGCACACCGCAATGGAAAGTCCCCCGAAGGAAATATTTCTCCCAGAAGGGCATCCCAGAGCTATATGACAAAGGTACGACTACAGCACTCATCCAAAAGGCTTAACACGCCCCAGGATGATTTCTTCCACCCTCGAAATCTGTACAAGTCCTTAATATTCAGTTTTGAGACAGCACACCAAATTTTCAAAAGATTGATATTTTTATTGATTTTTCAAGATCAGTGGTACATGTTATAGCAACGTTTCAGGCCCAAATTTGGTGCCATTCATCAAGCTATGTAATACAAGAATCACGCCGTAAAACCTTAATCTTGAATTACACAGCTTGATGAAGGGCACCAAATTTGTGCCCGAAATGTTGCTATAACATGTACCACTGATGTTGAAAAATCAATAAAAATATCAATCTTTTGAAGATTTGGTGTGCTGTCTCAAAACTGAATATTGATCCCAGAGCTATATGGCCACGTTCAGCGGCAAGTGAATATATCTCTGGCACACAGTGTCGTGCCAAGATACATCTCACCACAGACACGTGGTCTAGCAAACACGGGCAGGGAAGGTACATAACTTTTACTGCCCACTGGGTGAACCTTCTGACAGCTGTCAAGCATGTAACCCGTGGCACCCATGTGGATTTGGTGTTACCGCCACGGATTCTTCTCCTCCTCCGTCTCCTCCTCGGCTGACTCCTCCTTTTCCACTGCTACTGCCTCTTCCGCTGCACCACCCAAGCTCCCCAGAACCTATTTGACGTGCCAGGTGAGACATTGCCATGCTGTGCTGTGGCTGTTGTGCCTGGAGGCCAAGAGCCATACCGGTCCTACGCTGCTTTCAGCTCTGCAGTCACTGGCTGATCAGTGGCTAACCCCACTCAATTTGACAGTTGGTAAAGTGGTGTGCGACAATGGTGCCAATCTGCTGAGCCCGCTGAAACAGGGCAAAATGACACACGTGCCGTGCATGGCACACGTCCTGAACTTAGTCGTGCAGCGATTCGTTGCCAAATACCCCGGGGACCAGGACGTCTTGCGGCAGGCCAGGAAAACCTCTGGCCATTTTAGAAGATCTTACACGGCGTGACACACTGGAACTCCACCTTGTATATGCTTGATAGGCTGCTCCAGCAGAAACGTGCAGGTAACGACTACCTGTACGAACTCTGCAGCAGGACAGGTTCTGGGAAGCTTGGTTTCTTTTCACTGCACCAGTGGCTGCTCATGCGTGACACATGCAGACTTCTGCGGCCATTTGATGAGATCACCAAACTGGTTAGTCGCAGCCAGGGCATTATCAGTGACATTGTACTTTACGCCTGCTTTCTGGAGCGTGCATTACGTCATGTCATTGATCAAGCCTTCGAGGAGTAGGAGCTGGAAGATGATGAAGTCGCAATGCTGAATAAATTCCTTGGGGGGCTACTCCGTCTGAGACGGAGTCTGAAGATGAGTCAGAGGAGGATCTTGGCTGGGAGGAGGAGGAGCAAGAAAAGCAGGCTTTGAGGGGGACTTGAAACTTTTCTGGGATCCCTGGTGTTGTCTGTGGCTGGGGGGAGGAGACCGAGGACGACATTCTCCTGGGCAATTAGCAGAAGTCGGGGCGCTCCACCGATTCCAATTTAGTGCAAATGGGGACCTTTATGCTCCAGTGTTTGTAGAGGGACCCCCTTATAAAAAGCATAAAGGGCAAGGACCACTACTGGGTGGCAACATACTTAGACCCCCGGTACAAACACAAAATGGCGGACATGTTACCAGCATCATAGAGGGCAGGCAGAATGCAGAATTTCCAGGCCTTGCTGCGAGAGATGATGCATTCTGCTGTTGCGGGTGCTGGCAAAGGAATTTTCACCCACAGCGAAACAGGTGTGGGCACCAATCTTACCGCGTCTACAAGAAGAGGGCGGTTTGAAGATGTGTTGGTCACTTCGGATATGAAATCATTCTTGCAGCCAACCCATCGACAGCCGTTCACTGGATCCAGCCTCAGGGAACGCCTAGACCGACAGGTGTCCGACTACATCGGGTTAACGGCTGATGTGGACGCTCTGCGAAGCGAGGAACCCCTGGGCTACTGGGTGTGCAGTCTTGACCTGTGGCCAGAGCTGGCACAATTTGCCATGGAACTCTTGGCTTGCCCCTCGTCGAGTGTCCTGTCCGAAAGAACGTTCAGCACAGCAGGGGGGACAATGACTAAGAGCACTCGACTAGATCACGACAGTGTGGACTACCTCACATTTCTAAAAATTAATGAGGCATGAATCTCGGAGGAATTCAACACCTGTGACGACCACATGTAATTGAATTTACTCATGCCAGCCCACACATATCCACCACCACCCAGAACAAAGAATGGTCCTTGTCTTATGTATATACAGATGCATAAAAGCCCTTTTATGTCAGGTAAATTTCAAATTTTTGGGGCATGTACTCCAGTGGCCTACAGTCAAATTTTTATTCAGTGACCGCATAATTTAGCTCCAGACACAAATCACTAGTTCTTTTCTGTCAGATGAATGCCTAATTTTTGGGGCCTGTACTGGCCTACAGTAAAAATTTTAGCCAGTGATCGCCTAATGTACCTCCAGCCACATAATCACTTGTTATTTTCTGTCAGTTGAATGCCTTTTTTTGGGGGCCTGTAATCCACTGGCCTACAGTAAAATTGTTATCCACTAACAGTTAAATATACCTCCAGCCACATAATCACTTGTTCTTTTCTGTCAGGTGAATGCCTAATTTTTGGGGCCTGTACTGGTCTACAGTAAAATTGTTATCCATTGACCGTCTAATATACCTCCAGGCACATAATCACTTGTTATTTTCTGTTAGGTGAATGCCTAATTTTTAGGACCTGTACTCCACTGGCCTACAGTAAAATTGTTATCCACTGACAGTTAAATATACCTCCAGCCACATAATCACTTGTACTTTTCTGTTAGATGGGGGCCTGTATACCACTGGTCTACAGTAAAATTGTTATTCAGTGACAAACGCAATTACTGGGAGGGTCCACTTAACCACGAACACATGGACAAGTGCATTCGGCCAGGGACGCTACATTTCCCTGATGGAACACTGGGTGAACACTGTGGAGGCTGGCAGGGAGTTGTACCCTGGGATGGCACAGGTGCTACAGATGCCAAGGAATGCGGGCCCTATGTCGATCAGGTTTTCCGCCAGGACCTACGTTAGTGGCTCCAAACCCCACTTCTCCTCCTCCGCCTCCTCCTCCACTTCCACCTCCGATTTATCCGTGTGCAGCACCAGTCAGTCATCAGTTGGAAGCAATGTAGCAGTGCAGTGGGGAAGCGGCAACAGGCCGTGCTGAAGCTGATATGCTTAGGGGACAAACAGCACACTGCCGCAGAGCTATGGCAGGGGATAAGAGACCAGACTGAGCTGTGGTTTTCGCCACTCAACGTAGAACCAGGCATGGTTGTGTCTGATAAAGGCCGTAACTTGGTGGCGGCTTTGGAGCTCGGCAAGCTCAGACACATCCCATGCCTAGCCCATGTGTTCAACCTTGTGGTTAAGCGGTTTCTCAAAACTTACCCCAATTTGCCTGAGCTACTGGTGAAGGTGCTCCGCGTGTGGGCACATTTTCGCAAGTCACCGACAGCTTCAGCCGGTCTATCAACGCTGCAGCCGCGCTTCAATTTGCCAGCTCACCGGCTGTTGTGCGAAGTGAGCACGCGCTGGAAATCCACGTTCCACATGTTGGCCAGGCTTTGTGAGCTGCAACATGGTCGTCGCCTTTACAGTCAGCTTCCGCTATTCACAAGAGAGGAGTGGCTATGGATGTCTGACCTCTGTGAGGTTTTAAGAAACTTTGAGGAATCAACACAGATGGTGAGCGGCGATAACGCTATTATCAGCGTAACCATCCCACTTCTGTGTCTACTCAAACGCTCGCTGTTCACAATTAAGGACAACGCTTTGCATGTGGAAGAGGTGGAAATGGGGCAAGACATTACACAGGGTAATAGCCAGACCACCCTCGTCGGTTCGTCTTCTCAGGGCAAATTGGACGATGAAGAGGAGGAGGAGTAGGAGAAGGTTGCCTCCGCTACAGAGGGTTGTACCCATGGAAGTTTAATTACATCTGTTCTGATTGGGTGGGCAGAAGAGGAGGAAGAGGATGAGGAGATTCAGAGTGATCCTCCTGATGATGACAGTGAAGTCTTGCATGTTGGTACTCTTGCACACATGGCTGACTTCATGTTAGGCATCCTTTCCCGCGACCCGCGCGTTATATGCATTTTAGACAACACGGATTACTGGTTGTTCACTCTGCTCAACCATCGCTACAAAGAGAACTTCTCATCTCTCAATCCTCTGGTGGAGAGGACGAGCAAAACAGTGCAATACCAGAAGATCCTTGTTGAAAAATTGCTCCAAAAATTTCCATCTGTCAACGCTGGTGGCAGAGTCTATAGATCATTGGCTAACTGAAGAGGGGAGACAAGGGGAACACACAACAGTTCCAACAGAGGCAGGACAACCCTGATGCGTGGCCTAGTGTCACAAGAAGGAAAACATTTTGGAAGATGGTGAAGGAGTACATAGAATACCTTGTTAGCGTCCTCAATGATCCCTCAGTGCCTTACAACTACTGGGTGTCCAAGCTGGACAGGTGGCATGAACTGGCGCTCTACACCTTGGAGGTGCTGCCGCCAGCGTTTTGTCTGAGCGGGTATTTAGTGCTGGTGGTGGCATTATAACAGTTAAGCGTATCCGCCTGTCAACTGAAAATGCTGACAGGCTGACTCAGAAAAATGAACAAGGCTTGGATTGACTATGACTTTTCGACTCCACCAGAGGAAAGCGGCTGAACATAAAGGCACTTTAAATGTGTTGTTTAGAATGTACTGAATACACTGTATTCCCATGCACCCCTTCCACCACAAACAAGGGTGTATGGTTGAATCTTCCTTTTCTCATCCTCCTCCTCCTCTTCCATCATATCAACATGCTTATTCGTCACATATAATGCCCTCACATATATGCCCTTCGCATATAATGTTTTACAGGGTCAGCTCACATGCAGGCCCTCGCATATAATTTTTTAGAGGGTCAGCTCAGCTGCAGGCCGTTGCATATAATTTTTTAAAGGGTCAGCTCACCAGCAGGCTTTCACCTACAATCTTTCACTGGGTCAGCTCACCTGCAGGCCCGCACATAAAATCTTTTACAGGATCTTCTCACCATCAGTCCCGCACCTCAAATATTTTACAGGGTCAGCTCACCTGAAGGCCCTCGCACCTAAAATCTTTTACAGGGTCAGCTCACCAGCAGTCCCTCGCATATAATTTTTTACAGGGTCAGCTCACCAGCAGGCCTTCACCTAAAATCTTTTACAGGGTCAGCTCACTAGCAGGCCCACACCTAAAATCTTTTACAGGGTCAGCTCACTAGCAGGCCCACACTTAAAATCTTTTACAGGGTCAGCTCACCTGCAGGCCTGCACCTAAAATCCTTTACAGGATCAGGTCACTTGCAGGCCCGCACCTAAAATCTTTTACAGGGTCAACTCACCTGCAGGCCCGCACCAAAAATCTTTTACAGGGTCAGATCACCTGCAGGCCCTCACCTAATTATACCTATTAGGTAATTTACGCGCATGCTTGGATGTGGTAGCCGTAGCTGTTTCTCAGGCTCCCTCTCCGGAATCGAAC
Source organism: Bufo bufo (assembly GCF_905171765.1). Lineage (NCBI taxonomy): Eukaryota > Metazoa > Chordata > Amphibia > Anura > Bufonidae > Bufo > Bufo bufo. The sequence goes on along the minus strand of NC_053391.1, from coordinate 203,056,034 downwards.
CATTATTCCCCCTTTACCCATGGTCTACATGGTTTGGGCTGAAAATAACATCGAAAGTTGATAGGGCAGATATCCGAATGGATCATCCCCAGGTTATCTAGAGTCACCAAAGCGGCAGCAGGCCCTCGCCCATAATGTTTTAGATGGTCAGATCAGCAGGCCCTTGCTCCAAATGTGTAACAAAGGATGTATTGGAGTGCCGGTTCCTTGTAATTTTTGGCAGCCCTTTCATAGGCTTTATGTGTGTAGGAGTCTTTAGGCTTTATGTGTGTAGGAGTCCCACTATATGAACAATTGTACCACAATGTGAATGTGGCTCTCCTTTACGTGATATACAGGTTGTATCGGAGTGCCTCTTCTTTGTAATTTTTGGCAGCACTTGCACTTTATTTACAAGTAAATATACAGGAAAGAATGTTTCCTATCAATTTTTCCTCTAAAATCAAAATTTTCTTCGGTTTTGTGCGTATTATTGTCAGTCTGTAAAAGTGGCGTACTATTCGGACAACATCGTTCCCAGCAGCGACCTGCGAATACAAGATGCATCCAGACATCCTCCCTATGCTGTTCCAGAACCATTTCAGTGGTGTTTCCATCAATTTCTGACATTTTCCTGTGAACCAGGCACCCTCCCCTCTTCAGAGCAGGGGGTACCTAGTTTAATGCTCGGGTTCTCCCATTGACTTCCATTATACTTGGGTAGAGTTGAGCGAACACCTGGATGTTCGGGTTCGAGAAGTTCGGCCGAACTACCCGGAAATGTTCGGGTTCAGGATCCGAACCCGACCCGAACTTCGTCCCGAACCCCATTGAAGTCAATGGGGACCCAAACTTTTCGGCACTAAAAAGGCTGTAAAACAGCCCAGGAAAGAGCTAGAGGGCTGCAAAAGGCAGCAACATGAAGGTAAATCCCCTGCAAACAAATGTGGATAGGGAAATGAATAAAAATAAAATATATAAAAATAAACCAATATCAATTGGAGAGAGGTCCCATAGCAGAGAATCTGGCTTCACGTCAGCAGAGAATCAGTCTTCATGCCATAGCAGAGAATCTGGCTTCACGTCACCCAACACTGGAAGAGTCCATTGTCATATATTTAGGCCCCGGCACCCAGGCAGAGGAGAGAGGTCCCGTAACAGAGAATCTGGCTTCATGTCAGCAGAGAATCAGTCTGCATGTCATAGCAGAGAATCAGGCTTTACGTCGCCCAACACTGGAACAGTCCATTGTCAGATATTTAGGCCCAGGCACCCAGGCAGAGGAGAGAGATCTGTAACAGAGAATCTGGCTTCATGTCAGAAGAGTATCAGTCTGCATGTCATAGCAGAGAATCAGGCTTCACGTCACCCACCACTGGAACAGGCCACTGTCACATATTTAGGCCCAGGCACCCAGGCAGAGGAGAGAGGTCCCATAACAGAGATTCAGGCTTCATGTCAGCAGAGAATCAGTCTTCATGTCATAGCAGAGAATCAGGCTTCACGTCACCCACCACTGGAACAGGCCACTGTCACATATTTAGGCCCAGGCACCCAGACAGAGGAGAGAGGTCCCGTAACAGAGAATCTGGCTTCATGTCAGCACAGAATCAGTCTTCATGTCATAGCAGAGAATCAGGCTTCACGTCACCCACCACTAGAACAGGCCACTGTCACATATTTAGGCCCAGGCAGAGGAGAGAGGTCCCATAACAGAGATTCAGGCTTCATGTCAGCAGAGAATCAGTCTTCATGTCATAGCAGAGAATCAGGCTTCACGTCACCCACCACTGGAACAGGCCACTGTCACATATTTAGGCCCAGGCACCCAGACAGAGGAGAGAGGTCCCGTAACAGAGAATCTGGCTTCATGTCAGCACAGAATCAGTCTTCATGTCATAGCAGAGAATCAGGCTTCACGTCACCCACCACTGGAACAGGCCACTGTCACACATTTAGGCCCTGGCACCCAGACAGAGGAGAGAGGTCCCGTAACAGAGAATCTGGCTTCATGTCAGCACAGAATCAGTCTTCATGTCATAGCAGAGAATCAGGCTTCACGTCACCCACCACTGGAACAGGCCACTGTCACACATTTAGGCCCTGGCACCCAGACAGAGGAGAGAGGTCCCGTAACAGAGAATCTGGCTTCATGTCAGCAATGAATCAGTCTTCATGTCATAGCAGAGAATCAGGCTTCACGTCACCCACCACTGGAACAGGCCACTGTCACATATTTAGGCCTAGGCACCCAGGCAGAGGAGAGAGGTCCCATAACAGAGAATCTGGCTTCATGTCAGCAGAGAATCAGTCTGCATGTCATAGCAGAGAATCAGGCTTGACGTCACCCAACATTGGAACAGTCCATTGTCAGATATTTAGGCCCAGGCACCCAGGCAGAGGAGAGAGGTCCCGTAACAGAGAATCTGGCTTCATGTCAGCAGAGAATCAGTCTGCATGTCATAGCAGAGAATCAGGCTTCACGTCACCCACCACTGGAAAAGGCCACTGTCACATATTTAGGCCCAGGCACCCAGGCAGAGGACAGAGGTCCCATAACAGAGATTCAGGCTTCATGTCAGCAGAGAATCAGTCTTCATGTCATAGCAGAGAATCAGGCTTCACGTCACCCACCACTGGAACAGGCCACTGTCACATATTTAGGCCCAGGCACCCAGGCAGAGGAGAGAGGTCCCATACCAGAGATTCAGGCTTCATGTCAGCAGAGAATCAGTCTTCATATCATAGCAGAGAATCAGGCTTCACGTCACCCACCACTGGAACAGGCCACTGTCACATATTTAGGCCCAGGCACCCAGACAGAGGAGAGAGGTCCCGTAACAGAGAATCTGGCTTCATGTCAGCAGAGAATCAGTCTTCATGTCATAGCAGAGAATCAGGCTTCACGTCACCCACCACTGGAACAGGCCACTGTCACATATTTAGGCCCAGGCACCCAGGCAGAGGAGAGAGGTCCCATAACAGAGATTCAGGCTTCATGTCAGCAGAGAATCAGTCTTCATATCATAGCAGAGAATCAGGCTTCACGTCACCCACCACTGGAACAGGCCACTGTCACACATTTAGGCCCTGGCACCCAGACAGAGGAAAGAGGTCTCGTAACAGAGAATCTGGCTTCATGTCAGCACAGAATTAGTCTTCATGTCATAGCAGAGAATCAGAATTCACGTCACCCACCACTGGAACAGGCCACTGTCACACATTTAGGCCCTGGCACCCAGACAGAGGAGAGAGGTCCCGTAGCAGAGAATCTGGCTTCATGTCAGCACAGAATCAGTCTTCATGTCATAGCAGAGAATCAGGCTTCACGTCACCCACCACTGGAACAGGCCACTGTCACACATTTAGGCCCTGACACCCAGACAGAGGAGAGAGGTCCCGTAACAGAGAATCTGGCTTCATGTCAGCAATGAATCAGTCTTCATGTCATAGCAGAGAATCAGGCTTCACGTCACCCACCACTGGAACAGGCCACTGTCACATATTTAGGCCTAGGCACCCAGGCAGAGGAGAGAGGTCCCATAACAGAGAATCTGGCTTCATGTCAGCAGAGAATCAGTCTGCATGTCATAGCAGAGAATCAGGCTTGACGTCACCCAACACTGGAACAGTCCATTGTCAGATATTTAGGCCCAGGCACCCAGGCAGAGGAGAGAGGTCCCGTAACAGAGAATCTGGTTTCATGTCAGCAGAGAATCAGTCTGCATGTCATAGCAGAGAATCAGGCTTCACGTCACCCACCATTGGAAAAGGCCACTGTCACATATTTAGGCCCAGGCACCCAGGCAGAGGACAGAGGTCCCATAACAGAGATTCAGGCTTCATGTCAGCAGAGAATCAGTCTTCATGTCATAGCAGAGAATCAGGCTTCACGTCACCCACCACTGGAACAGGCCACTGTCACATATTTAGGCCCAGGCACCCAGGCAGAGGAGAGAGGTCCCATAACAGAGATTCAGGCTTCATGTCAGCAGAGAATCAGTCTTCATATCATAGCAGAGAATCAGGCTTCACGTCACCCACCACTGGAACAGGCCACTGTCACATATTTAGGCCCAGGCACCCAGACAGAGGAGAGAGGTCCCGTAACAGAGAATCTGGCTTCATGTCAGCACAGAATCAGTCTTCATGTCATAGCAGAGAATCAGGCTTCACGTCACCCACCACTAGAACAGGCCACTGTCACATATTTAGGCCCAGGCAGAGGAGAGAGGTCCCATAACAGAGATTCAGGCTTCATGTCAGCAGAGAATCAGTCTTCATGTCATAGCAGAGAATCAGGCTTCACGTCACCCACCACTGGAACAGGCCACTGTCACATATTTAGGCCCAGGCAACCAGGCAGAGGAGAGAGGTCCTATAACAGAGATTCAGGCTTCATGTCAGCAGAGAATCAGTCTTCATGTCATAGCAGATAATCAGGCTTCACGTCACCCACCACTGGAACAGGCCACTGTCACATATTTAGGCCCAGGCACCCAGACAGAGGAGAGAGGTCCCGTAACAGAGAATCTGGCTTCATGTCAGCACAGAATCAGTCTTCATGTCATAGCAGAGAATCAGGCTTCACGTCACCCACCACTGGAACAGGCCACTGTCACACATTTAGGCCCTGGCACCCAGACAGAGGAGAGAGGTCCCGTAACAGAGAATCTGGCTTCATGTCAGCACAGAATCAGTCTTCATGTCATAGCAGAGAATCAGGCTTCACGTCACCCACCACTGGAACAGGCCACTGTCACACATTTAGGCCCTGGCACCCAGACAGAGGAGAGAGGTCCCGTAACAGAGAATCTGGCTTCATGTCAGCAATGAATCAGTCTTCATGTCATAGCAGAGAATCAGGCTTCACGTCACCCACCACTGGAACAGGCCACTGTCACATATTTAGGCCTAGGCACCCAGGCAGAGGAGAGAGGTCCCAAAACAGAGAATCTGGCTTCATGTCAGCAGAGAATCAGTCTGCATGTCATAGCAGAGAATCAGGCTTGACGTCACCCAACATTGGAACAGTCCATTGTCAGATATTTAGGCCCAGGCACCCAGGCAGAGGAGAGAGGTCCCGTAACAGAGAATCTGGCTTCATGTCAGCAGAGAATCAGTCTGCATGTCATAGCAGAGAATCAGGCTTCACGTCACCCACCACTGGAAAAGGCCACTGTCACATATTTAGGCCCAGGCACCCAGGCAGAGGAGAGAGGTCCCATAACAGAGATTCAGGCTTCATGTCAGCAGAGAATCAGTCTTCATGTCATAGCAGAGAATCAGGCTTCACGTCACCCACCACTGGAACAGGCCACTGTCACATATTTAGGCCCAGGCACCCAGGCAGAGGAGAGAGGTCCCATAACAGAGATTCAGGCTTCATGTCAGCAGAGAATCAGTCTTCATATCATAGCAGAGAATCAGGCTTCACGTCACCCACCACTGGAACAGGCCACTGTCACATATTTAGGCCCAGGCACCCAGACAGAGGAGAGAGGTCCCGTAACAGAGAATCTGGCTTCATGTCAGCAGAGAATCAGTCTGCATGTCATAGCAGAGAATCAGGCTTCACGTCACCCACAACTGGAAAAGGCCACTGTCACATATTTAGGCCCAGGCACCCAGGCAGAGGACAGAGGTCCCATAACAGAGATTCAGGCTTCATGTCAGCAGAGAATCAGTCTTCATGTCATAGCAGAGAATCAGGCTTCACGTCACCCACCACTGGAACAGGCCACTGTCACATATTTAGGCCCAGGCACCCAGGCAGAGGAGAGAGGTCCCATAACAGAGATTCAGGCTTCATGTCAGCAGAGAATCAGTCTTCATATCATAGCAGAGAATCAGGCTTCACGTCACCCACCACTGGAACAGGCCACTGTCACACATTTAGGCCCTGGCACCCAGACAGAGGAAAGAGGTCTCGTAACAGAGAATCTGGCTTCATGTCAGCACAGAATCAGTCTTCATGTCATAGCAGAGAATCAGGATTCACGTCACCCACCACTGGAACAGGCCACTGTCACACATTTAGGCCCTGGCACCCAGACAGAGGAGAGAGGTCCCGTAGCAGAGAATCTGGCTTCATGTCAGCACAGAGTCAGTCTTCATGTCATAGCAGAGAATCAGGCTTCACGTCACCCACCACTGGAACAGGCCACTGTCACACATTTAGGCCCTGACACCCAGACAGAGGAGAGAGGTCCCGTAACAGAGAATCTGGCTTCATGTCAGCAATGAATCAGTCTTCATGTCATAGCAGAGAATCAGGCTTCACGTCACCCACCACTGGAACAGGCCACTGTCACATATTTAGGCCTAGGCACCCAGGCAGAGGAGAGAGGTCCCATAACAGAGAATCTGGCTTCATGTCAGCAGAGAATCAGTCTGCATGTCATAGCAGAGAATCAGGCTTGACGTCACCCAACACTGGAACAGTCCATTGTCAGATATTTAGGCCCAGGCACCCAGGCAGAGGAGAGAGGTCCCGTAACAGAGAATCTGGTTTCATGTCAGCAGAGAATCAGTCTGCATGTCATAGCAGAGAATCAGGCTTCACGTCACCCACCACTGGAAAAGGCCACTGTCACATATTTAGGCCCAGGCACCCAGGCAGAGGACAGAGGTCCCATAACAGAGATTCAGGCTTCATGTCAGCAGAGAATCAGTCTTCATGTCATAGCAGAGAATCAGGCTTCACGTCACCCACCACTGGAACAGGCCACTGTCACATATTTAGGCCCAGGCACCCAGGCAGAGGAGAGAGGTCCCATAACAGAGATTAAGGCTTCATGTCAGCAGGGAATCAGTCTTCATATCATAGCAGAGAATCAGGCTTCACGTCACCCACCACTGGAACAGGCCACTGTCACATATTTAGGCCCAGGCACCCAGACAGAGGAGAGAGGTCCCGTAACAGAGAATCTGGCTTCATGTCAGCAATGAATCAGTCTTCATGTCATAGCAGAGAATCAGGCTTCACGTCACCCACCACTGGAACAGGCCACTGTCACATATTTAGGCCTAGGCACCCAGGCAGAGGAGAGAGGTCCCATAACAGAGAATCTGGCTTCATGTCAGCAGAGAATCAGTCTGCATGTCATAGCAGAGAATCAGGCTTGACGTCACCCAACACTGGAACAGTCCATTGTCAGATATTTAGGCCCAGGCACCCAGGCAGAGGAGAGAGGTCCCGTAACAGAGAATCTGGTTTCATGTCAGCAGAGAATCAGTCTGCATGTCATAGCAGAGAATCAGGCTTCACGTCACCCACCACTGGAAAAGGCCACTGTCACATATTTAGGCCCAGGCACCCAGGCAGAGGACAGAGGTCCCATAACAGAGATTCAGGCTTCATGTCAGCAGAGAATCAGTCTTCATGTCATAGCAGAGAATCAGGCTTCACGTCACCCACCACTGGAACAGGCCACTGTCACATATTTAGGCCCAGGCACCCAGGCAGAGGAGAGAGGTCCCATAACAGAGATTCAGGCTTCATGTCAGCAGGGAATCAGTCTTCATATCATAGCAGAGAATCAGGCTTCACGTCACCCACCACTGGAACAGGCCACTGTCACATATTTAGGCCCAGGCACCCAGACAGAGGAGAGAGGTCCCGTAACAGAGAATCTGGCTTCATGTCAGCAGAGAATCAGTCTGCATGTCATAGCAGAGAATCAGGCTTCACGTCACCCACAACTGGAAAAGGCCACTGTCACATATTTAGGCCCAGGCACCCAGGCAGAGGACAGAGGTTCCATAACAGAGATTCAGGCTTCATGTCAGCAGAGAATCAGTCTTCATGTCATAGCAGAGAATCAGGCTTCACGTCACCCACCACTGGAACAGGCCACTGTCACATATTTAGGCCCAGGCACCCAGGCAGAGGAGAGAGGTCCCATAACAGAGATTCAGGCTTCATGTCAGCAGAGAATCAGTCTTCATATCATAGCAGAGAATCAGGCTTCACGTCACCCACCACTGGAACAGGCCACTGTCACACATTTAGGCCCTGGCACCCAGACAGAGGAAAGAGGTCTCGTAACAGAGAATCTGGCTTCATGTCAGCAGAGAATCAGTCTTCATGTCATAGCAGAGAATCAGGCTTCACGTCACCCACCACTGGAACAGGCCACTGTCACATATTTAGGCCCAGGCACCCAGGCAGAGGAGAGAGGTCCCATAACAGAGATTCAGGCTTCATGTCAGCAGAGAATCAGTCTTCATATCATAGCAGAGAATCAGGCTTCACGTCACCCACCACTGGAACAGGCCACTGTCACACATTTAGGCCCTGGCACCCAGACAGAGGAGAGAGGTCCCGTAACAGAGAATCTGGCTTCATGTCAGCAGAGAATCAGTCTGCATGTCATAGCAGAGAATCAGGCTTCACGTCACCCACAACTGGAAAAGGCCACTGTCACATATTTAGGCCCAGGCACCCAGGCAGAGGACAGAGGTTCCATAACAGAGATTCAGGCTTCATGTCAGCAGAGAATCAGTCTTCATGTCATAGCAGAGAATCAGGCTTCACGTCACCCACCACTGGAACAGGCCACTGTCACATATTTAGGCCCAGGCACCCAGGCAGAGGAGAGAGGTCCCATAACAGAGATTCAGGCTTCATGTCAGCAGAGAATCAGTCTTCATATCATAGCAGAGAATCAGGCTTCACGTCACCCACCACTGGAACAGGCCACTGTCACACATTTAGGCCCTGGCACCCAGACAGAGGAAAGAGGTCTCGTAACAGAGAATCTGGCTTCATGTCAGCACAGAATCAGTCTTCATGTCATAGCAGAGAATCAGGATTCACGTCACCCACCACTGGAACAGGCCACTGTCACACATTTAGGCCCTGGCACCCAGACAGAGGAGAGAGGTCCCGTAGCAGAGAATCTGGCTTCATGTCAGCACAGAATCAGTCTTCATGTCATAGCAGAGAATCAGGCTTCACGTCACCCACCACTGGAACAGGCCACTGTCACACATTTAGGCCCTGACACCCAGACAGAGGAGAGAGGTCCCGTAACAGAGAATCTGGCTTCATGTCAGCAATGAATCAGTCTTCATGTCATAGCAGAGAATCAGGCTTCACGTCACCCACCACTGGAAAAGGCCACTGTCACATATTTAGGCCCAGGCACCCAGGCAGAGGACAGAGGTCCCATAACAGAGATTCAGGCTTCATGTCAGCAGAGAATCAGTCTTCATGTCATAGCAGAGAATCAGGCTTCACGTCACCCACCACTGGAACAATCCACTGTCACATATTTAGGCCCAGGCACCCAGGCAGAGGAGAGAGGTCCCATAACATAGATTCAGGCTTCATGTCAGCAGAGAATCAGTCTTCATATCATAGCAGAGAATCAGGCTTCACGTCACCCACCACTGGAACAGGCCACTGTCACATATTTAGGCCCAGGCACCCAGACAGAGGAGAGAGGTCCCGTAACAGAGAATCTGGCTTCATGTCAGCAGAGAATCAGTCTGCATGTCATAGCAGAGAATCAGGCTTCACGTCACCCACCACTGGAAAAGGCCACTGTCACATATTTAGGCCCAGGCACCCAGGCAGAGGACAAAGGTCCCATAACAGAGATTCAGGCTTCATGTCAGCAGAGAATCAGTCTTCATGTCATAGCAGAGAATCAGGCTTCACGTCACCCACCACTGGAACAGGCCACTGTCACATATTTAGGCCCAGGCACCCAGGCAGAGGAGAGAGGTCCCATAACAGAGATTCAGGCTTCATGTCAGCAGAGAATCAGTCTTCATATCATAGCAGAGAATCAGGCTTCACGTCACCTACCACTGGAACAGGCCACTGTCACACTTTTAGGCCCTGGCACCCAGACAGAGGAAAGAGGTCCCGTAACAGAGAATCTGGCTTCATGTCAGCACAGAATCAGTCTTCATGTCATAGCAGAGAATCAGGATTCACGTCACCCACCACTGGAACAGGCCACTGTCACACATTTAGGCCCTGGCACCCAGACAGAGGAGAGAGGTCCCGTAACAGAGAATCTGGCTTCATGTCAGCACAGAATCAGTCTTCATGTCATAGCAGAGAATCAGGCTTCACGTCACCCACCACTGGAACAGGCCACTGTCACACATTTAGGCCCTGGCACCCAGACAGAGGAGAGAGGTCCCGTAACAGAGAATCTGGCTTCATGTCAGCAATGAATCAGTCTTCATGTCATAGCAGAGAATCAGGCTTCACGTCACCCACCACTGGAACAGGCAACTGTCACATATTTAGGCCTAGGCACCCAGGCAGAGGAGAGAGGTCCCATAACAGAGAATCTGGCTTCATGTCAGCAGAGAATCAGTCTGCATGTCATAGCAGAGAATCAGGCTTGACGTCACCCAACACTGGAACAGTCCATTGTCAGATATTTATGCCCAGGCACCCAGGCAGAGGAGAGAGGTCCCGTAACAGAGAATCTGGCTTCATGTCAGCAGAGAATCAGTCTGCATGTCATAGCAGAGAATCAGGCTTCACGTCACCCACCACTGGAAAAGGCCACTGTCACATATTTAGGCCCAGGCACCCAGGCAGAGGACAGAGGTCCCATAACAGAGATTCAGGCTTCATGTCAGCAGAGAATCAGTCTTCATGTCATAGCAGAGAATCAGGCTTCACGTCACCCACCACTGGAACAGGCCACTGTCACATATTTAGGCCCAGGCACCCAGGCAGAGGAGAGAGGTCCCATAACAGAGATTCAGGCTTCATGTCAGCAGAGAATCAGTCTTCATATCATAGCAGAGAATCAGGCTTCACGTCACCCACCACTGGAACAGGCCACTGTCACACATTTAGGCCCAGGCACCCAGACAGAGGAGAGAGGTCCCGTAACAGAGAATCTGGCTTCATGTCAGCACAGAATCAGTCTTCATGTCATAGCAGAGAATCAGGCTTCACGTCACCCACCACTGGAACAGGCCACTGTCACACATTTAGGCCCTGGCACCCAGACAGAGGAAAGAGGTCCCGTAACAGAGAATCTGGCTTCATGTCAGCACAGAATCAGTCTTCATGTCATAGCAGAGAATCAGGCTTCACGTCACCCACCACTGGAACAGGCCACTGTCACACATTTAGGCCCTGGCACCCAGACAGAGGAGAGAGGTCCCGTAACAGAGAATCTGGCTTCATGTCAGCACAGAATCAGTCTTCATGTCATAGCAGAGAATCAGGCTTCAAGTTACCCACCACTGGAACAGGCCACTGTCACATTTTTAGGCTCAGGCACCCAGGCAGAGGAGAGAGGTCCCATAACAGAGATTCAGGCTTCATGTCAGCAGAGAATCAGTCTTCATGTCATAGCAGAGAATCAGGCTTCACGTCACCCACCACTGGAACAGGCCACTGTCACATATTTAGGCCCCGGCACCCAGACAGAGGAGAGAGGTCCCGTAACAGAGAATCTGGCTTCATGTCAGCACAGAATCAGTCTTCATGTCATAGCAGAGAATCAGGCTTCACGTCAACCACCACTGGAACAGGCCACTGTCACACATTAAGGCCCGGCACCCAGACAGAGGAGAGGTTCATTCAACTTTGGGTTGCCCCACAATATAATGGTAAAATGAAAATAAAAATAGGATTGAATGAGGAAGTGCCCTGGAGTACAATAATATATTGTTAAGGGGAGGTAGTTAAAGTCTAATCTGCACAAGGGATGGACAGGTCCTGTGGGATCCATGCCTGGTTCATTTTTATGAACGTCAGCCTGTCCACATTGGCTGTAGACAGGCGGCTGCGTTTGTCTGTAATGACGCCCCCTGCCGTGCTGAATACACGTTCAGACAAAACGCTGGCCGCCGGGCAGGCCAGCACCTCCAAGGCATGAAAGGCTAGCTCTGGCCACGTGGACAATTTGGAGACCCAGAAGTTGAATAAGACCGAACCATCAGTCAGTACGTGGAGGGGTGTGCACAGGTACTGTTCCACCATGTTAGTGAAATGTTGCCTCCTGCTAACACGTTCCGTATCAGGTGGTGGTGCAGTTAGCTGTGGAGTGGTGACAAAACTTTTCCACATCTCTGCCATGCTAACCCTGCCCTCAGAGGAGCTGGCCGTGACACAGCTGCGTTGGCGACCTCTTGCTCCTCCTCTGCCTTCGCCTTGGGCTTCCACTGGTTCCCCTGTGACATTTGGGAATGCTCTCAATAGCGCGTCTACCAACGTGCGCTTGTACTCGCGCATCTTCCTATCACGCTCCAGTGTAGGAAGAAAGGTGGGCACATTGTCTTTGTAACGGGGATCCAGCAGGGTGGCAACCCAGTAGTCCGCACACGTTAAAATGTGGGCAACTCTGCTGTCATTGCGTAGGCACTGCAGCATGTAGTCGCTCATGTGTGCCAGGCTGCCCAGAGGTAAGGACAAGCTGTCCTCTGTGGGAGGCGTATCGTCATCGTCCTGTGTTTCCCCCCAGCCACGCACCAGTGATGGGCCCGAGCTGCTTTGGGTGCCACCCCGCTGTGAACATGCTTCATCCTCATCCTCTTCCACCTCCTCCTTATCCTCGTCCTCCTCGTCCTCCAGTAGTGGGCCCTGTCTGGCCACATTTGTACCTGGCCTCTGGTGTTGCAAAAAACCTCCCTCTGAGTCACTTCGAAGAGACTAGCCTGAAAGTGCTAAAAATGACCCCTCTTCCTCCTCTTCCTCCTGGGCCACCTCCTCTTCCATCATCGCCCTAAGTGTTTTTTCAAGGAGACATAGAAGTGGTATTGTAACGCTGATAACGGTGTCATCGCCACTGGCCATGTTGGTGGAGTACTCGAAACAGTGCAACAGGGCACACAGGTCTCGCATGGAGGCCCAGTCATTGGTGGTGAAGTGGTGCTGTTCTGCAGTGCGACTGACCCGTGCGTGCTGCAGCTGAAACTCCACTATGGCCTGCTGCTGCTCGCACAGTCTGTCCAGCATGTGCAAGGTGGAGTTCCACCTGGTGGGCACATCGCATATGAGGCGGTGAGCGGGAAGGCCGAAGTTACGCTGTAGCGCAGACAGGCGTGCAGCAGCAGGGTGTGAACGCCGGAAACGCGAACAGACGGCCCGCACTTTATGCAGCAGCTCTGACATGTCGGGGTAGTTGCGAATGAACTTCTGCACCACCAAATTCAGCACATGCGCCAGGCAAGGGATGTGCGTCAAACCGGCTAGTCCCAGAGCTGCAACGAGATTTCGCCCATTATCGCACACCACCAGGCCGGGCTTGAGGCTCACCGGCAGCAACCACTCGTCGGTCTGTTGTTCTATACCCCGCCACAACTCCTGTGCAGTGTGGGGCCTGTCTTCCAAACATATGAGTTTCAGAACGGCCTGCTGACGTTTACCCTGGGCTGTGCTAAAGTTGGTGGTGAAGGTGTGTGACTGACTGGATGAGCAGGTGGAAGAAGAGGAGGAGGAAGCGGAGTAGGAGGAGGAGGAGACAGGAGGCAAAGAATGTTGCCCTGCGATCCTTGGCGGCGGAAGGACGTGCGCCAAACAGCTCTCCGCCTGGGGCCCAGCCGCCACTACATTTACCCAGTGTGCAGTTAGGGAGATATAGCGTCCCTGGCCGTGCTTACTGGTCCACGTATCTGTGGTTAGGTGGACCTTGCCACAGATGGCGTTGCGCAGTGCACACTTGATTTTATCGGACACTTGTTTGTGCAGGGAAGGCACGGCTCTCTTGGAGAAGTAGTGGCGGCTGGGAACAACATACTGTGGGACAGCAAGCGACATGAGCTGTTTGAAGCTGTCTGTGTCCACCAGCCTAAATGACAGCATTTCATAGGCCAGTAGTTTAGAAATGCTGGCATTCAGGGCCAGGGATCGAGGGTGGCTAGGTGGGAATTTACGCTTTCTCTCAAATGTTTGGGAGATGGAGAGCTGAACGCTGCCGTGTGACATGGTTGAGATGCTTGGTGACACAGGTGGTGGTGTTGGTGGTACATCCCATGTTTGCTGGGCGGCAGGTGCCAACGTTCCTCTAGAGGCGGAGGAAGAGGCCGAGGCGGCGGCAGCAGCAGAAGAGGCCGAGGCGGCAGCAGCAGAAGAGGAAGCAGGGGGAGCCCGAGTGACTTCTTTGTTTTTAAGGTGTTTACTCCACTGCAGTTCATGCTTTGCATGCAGGTGCCTGGTCATGCAGGTTGTGCTAAGGTTCAGAACGTTAATGCCTCGCTTCAGGCTCTGATGGCACAGCGTGCAAACCACTCGGGTCTTGTCGTCAGAACATTGTTTAAAGAAGTGCCATGCCAGGGAACTCCTTGAAGCTGCCTTTGGGGTGCTCGGTCCCAGATGGCGGCGGTCAGTAGCAGGCGGAGTCTCCTGGCAGCGGGTGTTCTGATTTTGCCCACTGCTCCCTCTTTGTCTTTTGCTACACTGTTGGCTCGGTCTCACCACTGCCTCTTCCTCCGAACTGTGAAAGTCAGTGGCACGACCTTCATTCCATGTGGGGTCTAGGACCTCATCGTCCCCTGCATCGTCTTTCACCCAGTCTTGATCCCTGACCTCCTGTTCAGTCTGCACACTGCAGAAAGACGCAGCAGTTGGCACCTGTGTTTCGTCATCATCAGAGACGTGCTGAGGTGGTATTCCCATGTCCTCATCATCAGGAAACATAAGTGGTTGTGCGTTAGTGCATTCTATCTCTTCCACCCCTGGGGAAGGGCTAGGTGGATGCCCTTGGGAAACCCTGGCAGCAGAATCTTCAAACAGCATAAGAGACTGCTGCATAACTTTAGGCTCAGACAGTTTCCCTGATATTCATGGGGGTGATGTGATAGACTGATGGGCTTGGTTTTCATGCGCCATCTGTGCGCTTTCTGCAGAAGACTGGGTGGGAGATAATGTGAACGTGCTGGATGCACTGTCGGCCACCCAATTGACTAATGCCTGTACCTGCTCAGGCCTTACCATCCTTAGAACGGCATTGGGCCCCACCAAATATCCCTGTAAATTCTGGCGGCTACTGGGACCTGAGGTAGTTGGTACACTAGGACGTGTGGCTGTGGCAGAACGGCCACGTCCTCTCCCAGCACCAGAGGGTCCACTAACACCACCACGACCATGTCCACGTCCGCGTCCCTTACTAGTTGTTTTCCTCATTGTTACCGTTCAACACAATAAGAAAAATATTATTCGGGCCAATGTATTGAATTAAAATTCAGGCCTTTTTTTACAGACACCTAACACTGTCTGGCTATCTATTTAGGTACCGTATTACACTAATACAGGCACACAAGTAATGACAGATTTGGTTGAATATAAATGTGAGGCCTATTTTTTACGCGCTGTGTGACAGATATACCTTTAATCACAGAATTAGACTTGTATCTGCACGGTAGCGTGTGTGTTAAGTTTTTCAGAATGACACTATCAGCACCTTCAATCTAAGATATCCTTTTTGGGATAGATTTAAAGTAGGCCTGATATAGCAGAAACTACTAATTTTGAGAATGGCAAATTTTGGAATAGTTTTTCAACCCAGAACAAAAACTGTGCTTTTACGGTCACTACAAATAATTTGACCAGCTAAAACAGTACAGATTTGGTTGAATATAAATGTCAGGCCTATTTTTTACGCGCTGTGTGACAGATATACCTTTAATCACAGAATTAGACTTGTATCTGCACTGTAGCGTGTGTGTTAAGTTTTTCAGAATGACACTATCAGCACCTTCAATCTAAGATATCCTTTTTGGGATAGATTTAAAGTAGGCCTGATATAGCAGAAACTACTAATTTTGAGAATGGCAAATTTGGGAATAGTTTTTCAACCCAGAACAAAAACTGTGCTTTTACGGTCACTACAAATAACTTGACCAGCTAAAACAGTACTGATTTGGAGGAATATAAATGTCAGGTCTATTTTTTAGGCGCTGGGTGACAGGCTCAACTTGCCCCTTATGTAGTATATGGCCAAAAAATAACCACACTATTGATGGTTAAATGCACTTGGGTGACACAGGCTCAGCCTGCACCTGATGTAGTATATGGCCAAAAAATAACCACACTGTTGATGGTTAAATGCACTTGGGTGACACAGGCTCAGCCTGCACCTGATGTAGTATATGGCCAAAAAATAACCACACTGTTGATGGTTAAATGCACTTGGGTGACACAGGCTCAGCCTGCACCTGATGTAGTATATGGCCAAAAAATAACCAGACTGTTGATGGTTAAATGCACCTGGGTGACACAGGCTCAGCCTGCACCTGATGTAGGATATAGCAAAAAATAACCACACTATTGATGGTTAAATGCACTTGGTGGTAGCTTGTGCTGGCACACCACAAGCCACAAAATGGCCGCCGATCACCCCAGAAAAAAGTGATATAAAAACGCTCTGGGCAGCCTAAAAAAAGTGAGCAATTCAATATCAGCACTTCAATGATCCACAGCTGGAGATCGATCACTGAATTAAGTCTTTTGGAGGAGTTAATCTGCCTAATCTCGCCCTAACATCGCAGCAGCAACCTCTCCCTATGCTTGAATCAGCAGAGTGACGTGCAGCGCTACGTGACCCAAGCTTATATAGAGGCTGGGTCACATGCTGCACTGGCCAATCACAGCCATGCCAATAGTAGGCAAGGCTGTGATGGCCTCTTGGGGCAAGTAGTATGACGCTTGTTGATTGGCTGCTTTGCAGCCTTTCAAAAAGCGCCAAGAAAGCGCCGAACACTGAACCCAAACTTTTACGAAAATGTTCGGGTCCGTGTCACGGACACCCCAAAACTATACAGTTCGGGTTCGCTCATCCCCATACTTGGGAACATCTCGATGTGTTCAGCCCAAGCACCCGAGCACTACGGTGCTCGATCAACATTAGTAATCACTTGTTCTTTTCTGTCAGGTGAATGCCTAAATTTTGGGGCCTGTATGTGGCTACAGCAAAATTGTTATCCACTGACCGTCTAATATACCTTCAACCACATAATCACTTGTTCTTTTCTTTCAGGTGAATGCCTTTTTTTTGGGGCTTGTACTCCCGTGGCCTAAAAAAAATATTTTTAGGCTCTAGCAGGGCACATTTTTAAGAGTTTTCCTTTAAGACGCATAAAAATGGCCCCTGATTAAAAGACATATTTTTTGTGGGAATTTTTGCCATTGATCCCTCTCTGGTATGTCACTGTTCATGTTGTGGGACTATTTGTGCACTTCTAGTAAGTATTTGGTGGCTGCAAATATGACCTGAAGGTTTTTCAGGTTCGCCTGCCATTAAAGTGAATGGGGCCTGCCGTGAACGCATGGTTTGTGAAGCATCCCCGCCAATGTTTGTCCATCACTAATAATTATCCCAATAAAACATACACACTAGTTATCTTTCTAGAAGGATAAGGGAACCTTTGAGAGAAAATACTTTGAAAGAAACCTGTCTTACTTGGTTGACTTGCCGGGTTCTCTTTGGGGTGTTCTTTATCATTAGGGAGACCAAGCAATATGCATGTGTATTGTATGCCATGTGACACTACTCTTGATTTCTAGGAACAATCTATCAGAAATCACATATCTTAATTATTCTGGCATTAGATAGGATATCCCCTTTTTTCTTTTCAGGCTAGCTAAATTGCATACCTTCGGCTTTCTGGGAAAGATATCCAACTTAGCTTTTCTTCCAAAATAGAAAATAATGCTAATTTTTTCTCATACTTGCTGAATTAAGATATGTGATTTGTAAATACTCCTCCTAGAAACCAAGCCTCACATGTACAACTAGTTATTTCAGGATAAAAGCCCTTAATAATAAGAAAAAACTGATAAGAACAACATTTCTAGTTTCAAGGTATTGGGGAAACCTCTGGGTGGGTACTATTTTTATTAGGGAGAACAGTTGATATGCATGATGACTATTGTAGGCCAGACAATGCTACTCTGGATTTCTGGTTAAAATATATGCAAATTGTGATGTTCAATATCTGTCAGCGTCAGATATCATTAAGAAACCTAATTTGTACATCTTTCCCAGAAATTCAAATGGGCATTGTCTGGCCTTCAATTCTGCGCACGTGTACTTTGCGTACCATGGGCTCTCCATAATGAGAAAGAGTAACCCTTAGACAACGCATATATAGTTGAGAAACACACATTTGTTTACTAGTTTCTCCCTCTTCCCCTTGAAATAAGTCACAGAAAGTTTTCCTGAATCCAAACTTTTTGAGAAGTTCAGATTTTTTTTCCCAAAAGAAAAAAAACATGCACTATCATTGGGTGCTGCTGGCAGAAGATACTTAAAGACAATCCAGAAGGTATTGAATTAATTATCTAGTCCTTCTGCCAGCAGCTTTAAAGAATTTTGCACTATTAGTACCTCTTTTAACAGTATTTTGCCCTCTTAGTACCTCCTCTCACAGTATTTTGCCCCCTTAGTGTCTCCATTTACAATATGATACTCCTCTAGCATCTCCCCTAACAGTATGATGCCCCTTTTAGTGCCTTCTCTCACAGTATGATGCCCCCTTGATGCCCCCACAGAGTATGATGACACTTTAGCGCCTCCCCTCACAATATAATGCCCAGTTTGTACCTCCACTCACAGTATAATGCCCCCTTAGTGCCTCCTCTCACAATATGATGCCCCCTTAGTGCCTCCTCTTATAATATGATGCCCCCTTAGTGTCTCCTCTCACAAAATGATACGTTTCTTAATGTCCTCATTTAGTATGATGGCCCCTTATTAACTCCTTTCGCAATATGATGCCCCAATAGTGCTTCTCTTACAATATGGTGCCCCCTTAGTGCCTTCCCTAAAATTATTATGCCCCTTTAGTGCCTCCTCTCACAATATGATGCCCCTTACACTTTCTCTCACAATATGATGCCCCCCAGTATCTCCATTCCCAAATTGATGCCTTGTTTAATGTCCCCATGCAGTATTATCCCTTTCTGACACCCATAGAATGATGCCCCACACTGCCTCTACTTTAAATACTCACTTTCTTCATCAGTGATTCAGTGCTGGCAGACGTGATGCATTGATGCTATCATGCCTACTGTGCTGAGCCACAGACAGTGCAGTGCGGGGCAAACCTTCACTTTGTGCTGTGTTGTCTTTGGCTCAGATAAAATCATCACATTGCACCTGCCAGTGCTGAATCACCGGCGGCAGGTGAACAGTAAAGTAGGGAGCCGACAGCTCCCTGCTTCACCAGTGTATTCAACTGTATCTGTGTCCCAAGTACACAGATACAGTTGAGAGGAGGGGTCCGGACAGCTGGACACCATGGTCCGGACTTGGACCGCGGTCCGCCAATTGAGTACCCCTGCTCTAGAACATGCATGGAGAACAGTACAATATGTTGAAAGTTTAAAAAAAGTCTTCAGATTTTCACTTCTGCTAATATCTAAAAGTAGTTGAAGCACAACAGAATGAGCTAAAAACACAATATTCGTCAAAGGATTTTCAGATCTGCAGTAACTGACCAACTGCAAAAAGTAAAAATTATGCCTATTTCTAGATTCCATCTTGCACACGTACTATGTTTTTTTTTAGCTTGACAGCAATGTACAGATCTTTTAGTTCTGTGTTTTGTTTTATCTATTGCTTGGTTATAAATCAAACAAACAACAATAACCAAGAAAAAAAAGGAAAAGAAAAATGGATGATTTAGTCTGCTTTGTAACATAACAATAATGCACAAAAAAAACAACTGCTGCCCCATTCCCACAGGAAATGTAGGAAGTAACGAAAAGACTTTCTGCCACAGAATACAATATATTTACAAAGGGAAATAATTTAACATGATAAGTAGTAATAAATGTTATAAAATATGATCAGCGGCATTTAATAAATACCGACATTTATTTAATGGATGTTGTGTTCAATAAATTATTTCAGGACATGAAAATCTAATTAAAATTATTTCAAGTCTGTCGGGTAGAAAGTTGACCAACACAACTCGAGCGCAAATGATTAATGCTTATAATTCCCAGGCTAAGGCAGATTGTTGCCCAAGCAGCCTGTGTACAATGCATGTGACCCAATACAATCCATTAGATTCTATATGTTGTAAAAGGAAATGGTGCACATTTAGAAATGAACTAATCAAAATAGTTAACCTAATTCTGAAGAATGGGCTACATTGCTCACATTTGTAGTAACTTTACTGAAGATCAGATTTTTTTCTTGTTTTTTTTCCATTATTTTTCATTTATGTATGTTTAAAAATATAAAGATTATATACTAGTGTGAACAAAGCTTTGTGAGTGCACTTCATTTCCTTCACAGTAGTCTCTGCTGTCATTCTTAAATTATAGTATATTTATTAATAGCATACCGTATATAAGGATAGTATTTATGTATTTATATATGATATTTTTACAATATGTTAACCCCATCCTGTCTTCCACCATGCATATACAGAAGATGTCGGCTCTTTAAAGATGGTGCTTACTCAAAAGCTGAGCAGACACCAAAACTTATTGGGTTTCTGCTGTTTTACACAACAGACACCCAGAGGCAAAGTCTGTGATCAACAATAATGCCGATCACAGAATTTTCACCTATCAGATAAAGTGGTCAGTTGCAACCACGGCATCTGAAAGGGTTTTGTGCTGTGCCATGATTGATGTTCAGTTACTATGGCAGCCTCTGGTCCTGTAAAGCATCTGAGGCCTGCAAATCTCCTATAGACTGCAATGGTAATTTATTGCAGTCTATGGTAGATTCCCCTAGGGGGACAAAAAAAAAAGTTTTCAAAAATTAAAAAAAGTTATTAAAAAAACAAACTGTTTAAAAAGATTAAAAAATAAAAATTCAAATCACCCCTTTACCTATATTAAAACTAAACAATAAAAAAAACTAAAACATAGGAATTACTGCATCCCCAAATGCCAAAACTATTAAAATATAAATGTATTTATCCCATATGTTGAACACCGTAATGGGGAGACAAATCTAAATGGCTGACTTGTCTTTTTTTTTTCTTGTTGCTTTAGCTCCCCAAAAAATTGAATAAAAAGTTATCAAAAATTCATGCACTCGAAAATGGTATCAATAAAAACTACAGCCTGCAAAAAAAAGCTCTCACACAACTCTGTACATGTAAATATGAAAAAGATAAAGGTCAGAATATGGCAATGCAAATAAAAAAATATTTTTTCCAATGTTTTTATTTTTTTAAGTATTATAACCCAAGAAAAACTATAAAAATGTGGTATTACTGTAATCATACTGACCCAGAGAATGGTACCAGATCAGTTTTACCACATAGGGAATGCCTAAAAACAAAACTCATAAAACTGTGACAGAATTGTGTTTTGTTCCCAGCTTCCAATTACATTACATGGAAACTTTAAATGCGCCATACAAAAGTACAGCCCTAATACGTCTATGTGAACAGAAAAATAAAAAAAGCCCACTCTTAATCCATACAAAACATGTGGAGCTTAATTATTTAGGTTGTTTTTATTTTTATTAATTCGTTTAAGGCAGGTCAGATCACAAATGTAGTACCATAACACCAATGATAGTGGAGTGGTCACTCTGTGAGCTGCAAGTTGCTGCAATTGCAATTGCAACAATTGCAGAAATCCAAACCTGATGAATTTCTGCACAACATTCAATAACATCAGGTCAGTGGCGTACTTACCATGGAGGTAGACCATGCAACTGCTATGGGGTGCATATTTCCAGCATCCACCACTAGGGGAAGCTTAGTGCAAAGAGATTTTACAGAATCCTTTGTTTGCAGTGGTAATTGTTGCTGCCCACAGTAGTGGCCGCAGACAGCCAGTTGTATTATGTAATTAAAGGGAACCTGTCACCAGTTTTATGGTGTCCTAACTAAGGGCAACATAACTAAGTGACTGATTCTCTTAGCAAAATGCTGGGTCACTTTCTTTAATTGACCCAGTCAATCTGCCAACATCTTGTATTGAAAAGCTCCAGCTCATAATGATGAGTTCTGAATATTCATGAGCTCCTGACTCTCCCCGCCTACCTGCTGCTGATTGACAGTTTCCATATGAATCAGCAGCAGGTGGGCAGGGGAGTGGCTATAGCTCTG
Organism: Bufo bufo; assembly: GCF_905171765.1. NCBI lineage: Eukaryota > Metazoa > Chordata > Amphibia > Anura > Bufonidae > Bufo > Bufo bufo. The sequence goes on along the minus strand of NC_053391.1, from coordinate 203,034,044 downwards.
AATTAAAAATACGCTGGACTCACTGACATCACGCTGGACTCAAATCAACTCATTAGCATGCGGCATCTTTGTGTGTATATTATGAGGTAACCATCTGTCACACCAGTAAGTGAATACATCTAAGGCACTTTTTAGTAGTTAATGATTGTATATAATTAGTTAGATTATAATCAAATATCCACATGACAGGTTCCCTTTAAGGGCAGCAGGAGATTTATAACAGTAAGATGAAGACATATCAATGTATTTGTGCTAGTAGTCTGACAAATATTGCATTTTTAATGAGTACAAAATTAATTAAACACCTGTTGCACTTTTTCTGACATAGAAGTGGGTGAAGCATACAGCAACATGCTTTGTTCTAATGTCTGCCACGTAATTTAATAAAATGTAAACTTGTCAGAAATCTCACTGGGAGGGAAAACATACTACGTTTTGCTATGGGGACCTATGATATCTGTGTATGTCCCTGGTCTGATTAGATTGTTTTGAGTGAATTTCTTAAAATTCATGTCACATCCAATTCAGCTGAATCGATCACCCAATTCAATTTCAGTCCAAATACCATAAATAGTACCCAAAATGAAAGTGCGTTATTTGCATGGAAAATTCTCTCTGTCTCCTCTCTTTGATTTTTCTGAATCAAATCACACAAATTTGGTAGAATCAGAACTTTTTGAAAAATTTTCCCATTTTTAGAGTTGATTCACTCTTCTCTATTATTATACTTTATATATTAGGAAATAATAATTATAGTTTGGAACTTGCAGTCATATGTGTATATAACATTTACATATGTGCATTTATCGGCTGTATCTCTAGTTGTCCTGCTACCCCTTTATGAATGATGCAATGTCCATGTAGCCTTGTTTTCTCTATAAATCTTTATAACTATAACTATGATGCTCTGATACTCATAATGGTTTAAGGACCTGGGTGATGTCAGACTGATGTATTGGTCACATGTACCCCTTGTGATCAGTGCATCATCGCCGCTTAATGCCAGGTCCTATACCTCTTTGCCTGTTTGGCCATCCTCTTAATCACATGATCTGATATGCGATGGCTGATTGGAAAGCATTGTTCCAGGACACATCTGGTACCAATTTTACTTTATTTGATTATGGGAAGACGCTAGAAAAAGAGGAGTTTGTGTAATTGTTTCTTATCCCCGGAAGAAGCCAGGAGGCGGCTGAGGGTTCCACACGCATTCTTGGGTAGTTATTTGCTTATCTTTTCCACACATAGGTCTGTTTATGCCTTATTTTTGGATTTTTATGTCTGATGGCTTCTATTGTCTTACTGGCTTGCTTGTGTGTGGTTTCTCTCTGCAATCTATATACCCTTGTGTGTTGACCCCTCAGCCTCCTCGAGGGTTGTTTTTTCCTCACTGAAGGTTTCCCCCTTCCTTGCTGCTGTTTTTATAAAGTATATTTTTATACATGTTAAATTAATGTATGTTAAATAAAGACTCTTTCATGTTTATATATACATGTGTTTGGTGCTAATCAGCACTATATATTCATTATAACCCGGTGATCAAATCTAGTGGGTATTTTTATAATTTAGCTCAATTAAAGGGGTTTTTCTCTGGATAGGTCATCAGTATCTGACCAGTGAGGGACCCTCGCCGATTAGCAGTTTGAGAAGGCTCTCAGCTCAACAATCACAGCAGCTGTGCTTGTTATCGCAGCTCAGGACCATTTACTTCAATAGGGCTGAGCTGCGCCTAGGCCATGTGACGGATGAACATGACATCATATGGCCTAGGCTAAGCTGAGAGATGGCCATGACACTACTGCGAGCACCGTTGCCTTCTCAAACAGCTGATTGGTGGGGGTCCTGGGTGTCAGACCCCCACCTATCAGTTACTGATGACCTATTGATAGGTCATCGGTATAAAGGTCTCAGAAAACCCCTTTAATCAGTGGTTAAACTAAGGAAGGATATATAATAATTCTCTCTTATATATGAATTTCTCACTTCATAGGGTACTGGAGGCAATCATATTTATTAGTCTGCTTTTTTTTTTTTAACCCCTTAGGGACCGGGCTCATTTTCACCGCAAGGACCAGGCCATTTTTTGCAAATCTGACCAGTGTCACTTTAAGTGGTGATAACTTTAAATCGCATTGACTTATCCAGGCCATTCTGAGATTGTTTTTTTGTCACATATTGTACTTCATGACACTGGTAAAATGAAGTTAAACCAGCAGCGCAAGTAATTGTCCGTGGTCTGGGACACAGGACTGACATTTCTATTTTCTTTATCTCATAAAATGAAGTAAAAAAAAAATATATATTTATAAAAAAATACCAAATTTACCAAAAATTTGTAAAACAATTGCAAATTTCCAAGTTTCAATTTCTCTACTTCTATAATACATAGTAATACCTACAAAAATAGTTATTACTTTACATTCCCCATATGTCTACTTCATGTTTGGATCATTTTGGGAATATCTGTAAAGAATAAATTAAGGCAACTGGACTTACTGTAGATTTCTTGAAAACGTTTCACTCGTTCTTCCAACGAGCTTTCTCAATTCTGAGTGACTGTACAAGAATTCTCTGGGAATAAATATGTAACTGAATCAACATCTGGTAATTATACCCAGCATGGGGTCAGAGGTCATTATACCCAGCATGGGGCCAAAGGTGTTGATTCCATTAACAATGTTGATTCCATTGTCAAAACAGAAGGAAGGAGAAGAAAGAGCACCAAGACTACCAGTGAGGGCAAGAAGCATGACAGACGCAAGAATATGGTTATTCCATATGTAGCTGAGGTGTCTGAGAAACTCAAAAGGATTTTTAATAAACATCACATCCCTGTCTGCTTTAAACCCAGCAACACACTGAGGCAACAACTGGTTCACCCCAAAGACCCAATGACTAAACACAAGGACAACATTGTGTACGCAGTCCAGTGCAATGAGAAATGCTCAGAACTGTATATCGGCGAAACAAAACAACAACTACATCAGCGTATGGCTCCGCATAGAAGAGCCAAAACCTCTGGTCAAGATTCAGCCGTTGTCATGGCCTTTGGTGTGTGCCGTGACACTTTCGCCGTGCATGCTGGTTGCCGGTGGAAACTTGTTCATATGCATGTGTGTGCGCTTTCCCTTTAAGGATGTGACTTGCCTCCTGTTCCCTGCTAACTGGCCTCGCAAGCCATTGTTCCTGCTTGGCGGGTGGTTTTCCCCAACCCCCGTCGTGACATAATAACAAATATCGGCTCCACAGTCGCGGTGCCTTCGAAAGAGGGTGCAGCATGTATGGCCTGCCGTTTTGGGCATACATGCGCGTTCTCCGGAGGTAGAGTGTTATGGGGGTTCACCGTTAATGGCGCGGTGAGTGGCTCTTTATGTTCCTATCTCTGGTCGTCTGCTGGCAGCATTCCTTTGGTGTTCCGGCTGTGTGCTGGTTGGGGAGTGGCTGCTGGCAGCGACCTGGAGTGGGAGCGTGTTTTGAGTCGGACGCAGTGTCCAGTATGTCCTTCAGACTGCTTAGCTGGCTGGCGGCCAGGGACCTAGGTGATGGTCCTGGCTTGCTGGCGGCAGTCTAGGAGGGACATGCTGATACTGACCTTTCATTCCCCACCCCCCCTCCCATTGTTTGTTGTGCCCCACCAACTCCCCCTTTTGTTGTTGGGGGGGCTTTGAGGGGTGGAAATGTCACAGCCTTTGGTGTGTGCCGTGACACTTTCACCGCGCATGCTGGTTGCAACTTGTTGATATGCATGTGTGTGCGCTTTCCCTTTAAGGATGTTTCCTTTGCCTGCTTTGGTGTGCATGGGGTTAAGGTGTGCTTGGTCGCTGTGGTGGGTGTGACCTCAGGCCTCCTTATATGTTGGTGTGGTGGAGCCTGAAGGTCAGTTTGATTTTTCTTCAGTCTGTGTAGGAGCTTTGCTCCCTGGCTGAATGATTATGTCTGTGTGAGCTATCCCTATTTGTTATTTTGTTTACCTTGCTCGGTCTTTTGTCCCCTCTGGTGTGTTTCTGTCATTCCTCCCCCCACCTGGTGTATGTAGTTATGGTGTGGGTTTTGCTTGGAGGTTTGATTGTGGTATGTGTGTCACGGCTGAGGATGGGGGAAATCCTCAGCCGTGCGATGCCAGAATATGTTAGTGGCTGCTCGGCCAGGATGACAGAAATAGGGAGCAGGTCACCTCCTAGAGCTTCCCTAATCTGACCCTGACTCCTAGCTGCATGAGCCGACGTTGAAGGTAGGAGGGCTCATGCTCAGGAACCTCGGATCCCTACTGACCCTCCGCCGATCCCTGAGCTAGGAACTGGGTAGACCGCCCGTTCCTCCTGGACACGGAGGAACAGGAGTCTCACTGGCCAAGCTGCAAGGAAAAGGGATACAAAAACAGACCTATGGATATGGCAGGTGAACTGCACTAGTTCCACCTACCTGCCACAGCCTTGCTGACTGGATCCCTGTGCTGACACGCTGATGTCCACACCATACTTAAAAGGACACAGCCAACACACATACAGACAGGAACCCAGATCCATAGCTGCATTAAATAACAGAAGGAAAACAACATCACATAACATTTGCTATGACCACAAGGGTGGCCCTCACTGGCAGATGGTATGAGGATGACTCCAGCAGACCATGGCTGAAGTACCCCTCTGACTACTGCTCTCAGCAGAGGCTAAATAGGCCCAAGTAGCCACACCCACACAGACACACCCAGTGCTCACAGTCTAGCAAGGGAATTAACCCTTCTCACACCAGACAAGGGAAGACAGCAACTTAAAGGGGAAGTGAACACACAAACAACCCCGTGCACACCAAACATGGAATGTGCAGACATACACACCGAACCAGGTGTAACCGCATGCACTTGACAGCAAGCTGCCTAGCAACAGCTCAGGCTGCTATACTGCCAAGTAAAAAACATGTTGCCAGCGGCAACCACATGTGATGCAACATAACAGCAGCACTCACCATGTGGTTGACAATAAAACCAAACCGCAGGAAACTGCATGCGGATCCAGAAGTCACGACCATAACCATATGATTTTTGCGGCATGAGATGACGGTTTGATTGGCACTATTTTGTTGTGCATATGACTTTTTAATCGCTTGCTATTACACTTTTTGTGATGTAAGGTGACAAAAAATGGTTTATTTAGCACAGTTTTTATTTTTATTTTTTTATGGTTTTCATCTGAGAGGTTAGGTCAGGCTATATTTTTATAGAGCCGGTCGATATGGACGCGGAAATATCTAATTTGTATACTTTTTTTTTTGTGTAAGTTTTACACAATAACAGCTTTTTTAAAACAAAAAAAATGATGTTTTAGTGTTTCAATATTCTGAGCCATAGTTTTTTTTATTTTTTGGACGATTGTCTCAGGTAGGGGATCATTTTTTGTGGGCTGAAGTGACGGTTAGATTGGCACTATTTTGGTGGGCATACACCTTTTTGATCGCTTGCCGTTTTACTTTTTGTGATGTAAGGTGACAAAAAAATTGTTTATTTAGCACAGTTTTTATTTTTTATTTTTTTACGGTGTTCATCTGAGGGGTTAGGTCATGTGATATGTTTATAGAGCCGGTCTATACGGACGCGGCGATACCTAATATGTCTACTTCCCCCCCCCCCCTATTTTTTACCAATTTTTTTAACTTTATTTGGGGAAAATTACGTTTTTGTTTATTTTTACTTGAAACTTTTATTTTTTGGGGGGAAAACTTTATTTTTTCAACTTTTTTTTCACTTTATTTTTTGTCCCACTTTGGGACTTTGGTACTTTTGGGGGTCTAATCCTTTACAATGCATTCCAATACTTCTGTATTGGAATGCATTGGCTGTATGAGTAATACTGTGTGTATTACTCATACAGCTTCTGGCCTGTGAGATCCAGGGGGCTGGATCTCAGAGGCACATCACAGGAAGGCAGCGGCGTTGCCTCAGGAAGGCATCGCGCTGCCTTCTATGCCATCGGGTCCCCCCTAAAGCCCAATGGGGACCCGATGGCACCGCCGCCACCCACAACATAAAAAGCTGCACCCCGCGCATTTAGCCAAGGTGCCTGCTCAATTATTTGAGCAGGCACCTTGTTCCGATCACCTTAAGTACCGGGACAACATGCCATACCGGTACGTCATGTGTCCTCAATAGGTTAAGAGGGCACCCTGAATTCTTAATTGTCATTATCTAGCAATTAGTTGCCAATAAAATAAGGTAAGAATTGTCCATTCATCTTTCCATTATTTCTAAATACACATTTAGGTGGATTTCAGAACAAAGATTTTTCTTCTTCAATTTGTAGCTGAAAAAGAAATAAATGAATTAACACTTGAATTTATCCTTAGGCCACTTTTATGCAGTCAGTATTTGATCAGTATTTTTCATCAATATTTGTGAGCCAACACTAAAAGAGAGTCCAAAATCCAAATCACAGAACAGGCACTCATCTTCCCATGATATTTTTTCTCTGTAGGACCCATTCCTGATTATGGCTTACAAATACTGATATAAAATTCAGACAGTGTGAAAGTCGCCTTAATCACATTCTAATAGTTAACAAAACACATATATAATAGTATTTAAGATTTAACTGATTAACAAAATCATAACATCCAGTAGAAATACGCTATATTTCAGTAATCAGTTTTTTTATGATGTATTTCTACCTTTTTCCCAAGATACAGACATCACCTTTGGCCTCTGTAGAAGCAAGAAATTTTTCTGGTTTCCTATTGGATTACTGTTCTCTGTTGGACTCTGGTAAAATATATGACTAAAGCTAAAGAACTGTGCCTACCGAAGTTAAATTCATGTCTTGGAGAAGTATCCTCTAGGGATGAAAATGTTGATGCTATAGTTGGATTGATTTTCTCTTATGGAGAACTTGTCAATTATAAAGGACAATCCGACTAGGATGAGGCTGAAATGAAGGATCCATCTCACTTTATCTTTAAGAAGGAAGGTCACCCTTAGGACTCAAGTGTTGACAATATGATTTATTATAGATTTGGCAACGGCGTTAGAGGCTGGTGTAAAAAGGCCATTCCTGAAGCATAGGATAAGTGAGAAAATAGTTTCATTGATATTTTTGTATTATAATTTCTGATCCTTGTTCTACATGTTAGGAAAAAATATCACAAGTCAGATACTTATTGAAATAAGAAGAGAAGTAATAAGTAGTAAATGTCTTACCATTTCTCAGACAGCTATTTAGAACTTCTGACGTAAGTATAAAAATCTGAAGACAAAACATAATGAAGCATCACCACCAGCAATAATGCAAAATAATCATTTTCACTGATGTCAGTTCAACTGAAAACTCATTATTAACTTGCTTCCCGCTAGTATTATTAATTATTACATTTGCATGCCCAATTCTGTCAAAACTTTCTATAACCGAATACCTAGCAGCAACCTAATGCAAAACTTCATTTTGCTAAATTACTCTAATAGGTTGAGTGCTTCAGAAGAAAAGCTATGTTTTCCTATAACTCAAGTACAACATTTAGCTATCAACTGTGCTTTTTGTGTTACCTACTGCGGTATTATTAGGCATACAAATATACAGGGTGGGCCATTTATATGGATACACCTTAATAAAATGGGAATGGTTGGTGATATTAACTTCCTGTTTGTGGCACATTAGTATATGTGAGGGGGAAACTTTTCAAGATGGGTGGTGACCATGGCGGCCATTTTGAATCCAACTTTTGTTTTTTCAATAGGAAGAGGGTCATGTGACACATCAAACTTATTGGGAATTTCACAAGAAAAACAATGGTGTGCTTGGTTTTAACGTAACTTTATTCTTTCATGAGTTATTTACAAGTTTATGACCACTTATGAAATGTGTTCAATGTGCTGCCCATTGTGTTGGATTGTCAATGCAACCCTCTTCTCCCACTCTTCACACACTGATAGCAACACCGCAGGAGAAATACTAGCACAGGCTTCCACTATCCGTAGTTTCAGGTGCTGCACATCTCGTATCTTCACAGCATAGACGATTGCCTTCAGATGATACGAGATGTGCAGCACCTGAAACTATGGATACTGGAAGCCTGTGCTAGCATTTCTCCTGCGGTGTTGCCATCAGTGTGTGAAGAGTGGGCGAAAAGGGTTGCATTGACAATCCAACACAATGGGCAGCACATTGAACACATTTTGTAAGTGGTCAGAAACTTGTAAATAACTCATGAAAGAATAAAGTTACGTTAAAACCAAGCACACCATTGTTTTTCTTGTGAAATTCCCAATAAGTTTGATGTGTCAAATGACCCTCTTCCTATTGAAAAAACAAAAGTTGGATTCAAAATGGCCAACTTCAAAATGGCCGCCATGGTCACCACCCATCTTGAAAAGTTTCCCCCCTCACATTTACTAATGTGCCACAAACAGGAAGTTAATATCACCAACCATTCCCATTTTATTAAGGTGTATCCATATAAATGGCCCACCCTGTATATTTGGTCAATGGTTTTGTTTAAATTATTTAAACTAAACACTTTAAAAAAAAAGTAGAATATAACTAATATTCGAATTCGAATACACAATATTTGCAAAATATTGTGAATTTGAATATTACCCTGCCCCCAAAATTATGCATTCACGGACAGAAAAGATTATGTGGCTGGAGGTATATTAGATGGTCAATGGATATCAATTTTACTGCAGGCCAGTGGACTACAGGCCCCAAACATTAAGCATTCACCGGACAGAAAACATCATGTGATAATGTGGCTGAGGTATATTAGACGATCAGTGGATAACAATTTTACTGCAGGCCAGTGGAGTACAGACCCCAAACATTAGGCATTCACCGGACAGAAAACATCAAGTGATTATGTGGCTGGAGGTATATTAGACGGTCATTGGATATCAATTTTACTGCAGGCCAGTGGACTACAGGCCCCAAAAATTATTCATTCACCGGACATCAAACATCATGTGATAATGTGGCTGGAGGTATATTAGACGGTCAGTGGATAACAATTTTACTGCAGGCCAGTGGAGTACAGACCCCAAACATTAGGCATTCACCGGACAGAAAACATCAAGTGAATTTGTGGCTGCAGGTATATTAGACATTGGATATCAATTTTACTGCAGGCCAGAACAAATACATGTCAAATACATATGTTTAAAAGAACTAAAAATATAAAATTGGATTAAAAACATGGCTAACGGAAAAAAAAACCAAGTGTCACATGATCTGTTATTATATATACACACCTTTTTTGAAAGCAAGAGGCATCACTAACCAAACACTGCAATGAAGACCAAGGAACTCTCCAAACAAGTAAAGGACAATGTTGTTGAGAAGTACAAGTCAGGGTTAAAAAAAATATCCATCAAATCTATCATAATCAAATGGAAAGAACATGGCACAACAGCAACCCTGCCAAGAGACAGCAGAGACTGGAGTATCTGTACATAGGACGACAATAAGCCATACGCTCCATAGAATTGGGCTTTATGGCAGAGTGGCCAGAAGAAAGCCATTACTTTCAGCTAAAAACAAAAAGGCACGTTGTGAGTTTGCGAAAAGGCATGTGGGAGACTCCCAAAATGTATGGAGGAAGGTGCTCTGGTCTGATGAGACTAAAATTGAACTTTCGACCATCAAAGAAAATGCTATGTCTGGCGCAAACCCAACATATCACATCACCCAAAGAACACCATACCCACAGTGAAACATGGTGGTGGCAACATCATGCTGTAGGGATGTTTTTCAGCAGCCAGGACTGTGAAACTGGTCAGACTTGAGGAAAACATGGATGGTGCTAAATTCAGGGATATTCTTGAACAAAACCTGTACCACTCTGTGCGTGATTTGAGGCTAGGACGGAGGTTCACCCTCCAGCAGGACAATGACCCCAAACACACTGCTAAAGCAACACTTGAGTGGTTTAAAGGGAAACATGTAAATGTGTTGGAATGGCCTAGTCAAAGCCCAGATCTCAATCCAATAGAAAATTTGTGGTCAGACTTAAAGATTGCTGTTCACAAGCGCAAACCATCCAACTTGAAGGAGCTGGATCAGTTTTGCAAGAAGGAATGGGCAAAAATCCCAGTGGTAAGATGTGGCAAGCTCATAGAGACCTATCCAAAGCGACTGGGAGCTGTGATTGCCACAAAAGGTGGTTCTACAAAGTATTGACTTTAGGGGGGTGAATAGTTATGCACATTGACTTTTTCTGTTATTTTGTCCTATTTGTTGCATGCTTCACAATAAAAAAAAAAACATCTTCAAAGTTGTGGGCTTAATCTGTAAATTAAATGATGCAAATCCTCAAACAATCCATGTTAATTCCAGGCTGTGAGACACCAAAATACGAAAAAGTCAATACACTGTACTTCCAAATCTTCCAAAGTACTTCCGAAGTACTTTTGCAAGGCACTGTACTTCCAAATCTTACACTACTGTACGTGTGACATACTTTCAAGCATATATCACATTTAAAACAAAGAAGGCGAGCAGTAAGGGACGGGGAAGTGACCGTGATGCTGATGGTGCCTGTAGAGGCTGTGGCCCTGCGCGCGGAGAAACTGTCCCTGCTGCCAGAGCACAAGAAAAACAATCATTCAAGATACCTAGCTTCATGTCCCAGTTTGCAGGGCGGCGCAGGACACCACTCTTGAAGTCAGACCAGCGCAGATAATGCTGCCAGTCGGTTAAGCACCACCCTGTGTTCCACCATGACCAGTCTCTGTAGCAGGAGTCTGGTCAACACAATCCTCACCCTGATCCTCCTTCCTCCCACCATGTACAGTCTGGCCAAACAAGTGATCCCACACTCGGATATTCCGAGGACCTCTTTTCATCGCCATTACTTGATTTGGCCCTCTCGCCAAGCACGCTTGAAGAGGGATATGAGATCTTGTGCCCTGATTCCCAACCTCTTGAACATCCACAGTCACAAGAACATGATGGTGGGGAACGATAATTAGTGTTTAATGAGGTGTATGATGATGAGACACAGTTGCCAACGAGTCAACCGCAATTACTGTCTCAAGAGGTTGATGAAGAGGATAAGACCCTCAATCACTGAGGTTGTGGTTAGGTCAACAAAACAGGAGGAAGATCAGAGTGAGGAAGTGGAAAAGGAGGTGGTGGGCGATGAGGTCACTGACCCAACCTGGGAAGGTGTAAAGCTGAGTGAGGACAGCAGTTCAAAAGGGAAGGGATCTGAAGCACCGCAACAGGCTGGAAGAGGCAGTGGGGTGACAAAAGGGACACCACACCAAACAAGCCAGCAACTGTTCCACGGAGCACACCCTTGCAGAAATCTCCCTTGCCAAGGGGTAAATATTCCGAAGTATGGCGCTTTTTTGAGGAAAGTGCGGATGACAACAGAATAGTAGTTTTCAACCTGTGCCATAAGAAAATGAGCCGGGCCGTGAACACTAGCAACCTCACCACCACCAGCATGATCTGCCACATGGCATACAAGCACCGTGATAAGGGAGACAAACGCCTAGGTCCACAATCTGTGTCTGCGGGTCACACCACTGCCTCCTCTTCCCCTATGTTACATGCTGGCCAATCCCCTGTCGAAGGCGCAGGCCCAGATACCTTCCACCCTGCACCTGGGACTTTCGCAAGCACCATCAGCAACCACATCCACTCCTGTGTCCCAGCGCAGCATCCAAATGTCCTTACCCCAGGCCTTTGAAAGCAAGCGAAAATACCCAGCCACCCACCCACAGGCCACAGCACTAAATGCACAGCTTTCCAAATTACTGGCCCTGGAAATGTTGCCATTTAGACTTGAGGACACTGAGGCCTTCCGCAGCATGATGTCGGCGGCCGTCTTGCATTACTCAGTCCCTAGCCGCCACTATTTTTCAAGGTGTGCCATGCCCGCCTAACAGCGATATGTGTCCCGTAACATCACACGTGCCCTGACCAACGCATTTACAAGGAAGGTCCACTTAACCACCGACACAGGGACAAGTGCATTCGGCCAGGGATGCTACATTTCCCTGACGGCACACTGGGTGAATGTTGTGGAGGCCTGGAGCGGGTCGTACCCTATGATGGCACAGGTTGTCATGGTCTTACCTGCTTGCTGCTCTCCTTCGTTTGACATGTGCTGGCGGCCATCTTGGTTTCTGGGTTTCTTGTAGCCTTCCACCCTGCGGCTCCTCCTTCCCCTGGGAGGAGCTGGATGCCTAGCTCATATATATAGGAGGTCTGTGGCTTCAGTTCCTTGCTTGGTCCTCTTGTGTTCACATGCTTCTAAGACTGCTGCTGCTTCTGGTTCCTGATCCTGGCTTCGTCTGACTACCCTGCTGGTTCCTGATCCTGGCTTCGTCTGACTACCCTGCTGGTTCCTGATCCTGGTTTCGTCTGACTACCCTGCTGGTTCCTGATCCTGGCTTTCTCTGACTACCCTCCTGGTTCCTGACCTCTGGCTTCGCAAAGACTCTGCTCGGTTTCACCATCCGTTTGGACTTTTGCTTTACAGCTTTATTTTCAATAAAGCCTTCTTATTTTCACTTATCTCTTGTTGTACGTCTGGTTCATGGTTCCGTGACATTAGGACCAAGCCATGAATTCTGACGGTACAGGGCCATCCTCGCTACCCACGCTGGTTGCCAGACTTGATCAGCAGGATCACCTGTTGGGTCGGTTCGCTGTGGCGTTGCAAACCCTGCTTGAACGCACGGCTCATTTCGCTCCCGTTGCCGATGGGTCGGTTGTCGCTCCTGGGCTCGCTCCTACTGCCGCTCCGGTTGTTGCGCCAGAGTCTACCCCGACACCTGTTGTTGCGCCTGCGGTGTTTCGGGGTATGACCGGTTCTGCCCCTCTTCCACAGCGCTTTGGGGGAGAGCCAACTCAGTGCCGAGGTTTCCTTAACCAGGTGGGCATTTATTTTGAGTTGCTGCCACATGCCTTTCCTACTGAGAGATCAAAGGTGGGCTTCTTGATCTCGCTGCTCTCGGACAAGGCCTTGGCCTGGGCCAGCCCTTTATGGGAGAACAACAATCCGGTGGTTGCCGAGTTTTCCGGTTTTGTTGCTTCTCTTCGGAAGGTATTCGATGTGCCGGCTCGTGCTGCCTCTGCTGCGAAGCTCCTTATGTCCATCAGACAGGGTTCACGATCCGTAGCTGAATACGCCATTGAGTTTCGTACCCTGGCAGCAGAGGTGGGCTGGAATAATGAGGCTCTGGTCGCTGCTTTCTCTCATGGTCTCTCGGATGCCTTGAAGGATGAGGTTGCAGCTAAGGACCTACCAGTTGAGCTCGAGTCTCTTATTTCTTTCCTGATTTTGATTGACACCAGACTCAGGGAGAGACCTTCCTTTAAGGAGAACCTGCGGAGGTCTTCTAACAGATTGGTGCCTACGTTTGCTGTCCCACCCGTGCCTCCCTCTCCTCCCACGCCTCCTGGGGATGACTTGTCTGGGGGTGAACCCATGCAGCTGGGGTTTGCTCGCCTGTCCGAGGGGGAGAGGGCACTCCGGAGACGCGAGGGCCGATGCATGTACTGTGGTCTCGGTGGGCATTTTCGGTTGGCATGTCCGAACCGTCCGGGAAACGCTCGTACCCTGAGATCCTGTCGGGGGCAGATCTTGGGTGGAGTCTCCTCGTCCCCGGTTTCCCGTGTTGACAAACCACTGATCACTGTTGTCCTCTCCTGGGTCGGGGGCTCGGTGACGACCCAGGCGTTGGTGGACTCTGGTGCTGGTGGTTTGTTCATTGATAGTGTGTTCGCTGCCGCCAATTCCATTCCTCTGCAGGCTCGAGGTTCCCCACTGGCTCTTGAGGCGATAGACGGCAGACCCCTTCTGCCGCCACACGTGACTCATGAGACCCTTCCAGTGGGGATAGCCATTGGTGCCGTTCACAGAGAGTCGGTCTGCCTCCAGGTTATTTCGTCTCCACACTACTCGGTGGTCTTGGGGTACCCCTGGCTCCAGAAGCATAATCCAACTTTCGATTGGAGATCGGTCGAGATCCTCTCGTGGCCACCGCAGTGTGGGGCTAGTTGCATCCATGGGTCTGTCAAGTTGCTGTGTACTTCCTCGGACTCTCTGTTGCCTCCTGAATACGAGGAGTACCGGGATGTATTCGATAAGGTGCGCGCGGTTGCCCTACCTCCGCACCGCCCATACGATTGTGCCATAGAGTTACAAGCTGGTGCTGTTCCTCCTCGTGGCAAAGTCTATCCACTGTCGGTAGCGGAGAATGAGGCCATGGAGGAGTACGTGAGGGAGGCGCTTTCACGCGGACACATTCGCAAATCTTCGTCCCCGGCAGGGGCTGGATTTTTCTTTGTGAAAAAGAAGGGCGGTGAGTTGAGGCCTTGCATCGATTACAGGGGTCTCAATCGCATCACGATCAAGAACGCTTACCCGATACCCTTGATTTCCGAGCTGTTCGATCGCCTTAAAGGGGCCACGGTCTTTACCAAACTCGACCTGAGGGCGGCATATAACCTGGTAAGGATCAAGGCGGGCGATGAGTGGAAGACCGCGTTTAACACCAGGACCGGTCATTACGAATCCTTGGTTATGCCCTTTGGGTTGTGCAATGCGCCCGCAGTCTTTCAGGAATTCATCAACGATGTTTTCCGTGACCTGTTGCAGCAGTGTGTGGTAGTCTATTTGGATGACATCTTGGTATATTCTGAATCCATGGAGGCCCACATTCTGGATGTCAGACGAGTGTTGCAATGGTTACGAGAGAACAAGCTGTTCGGTAAGCTTGAGAAATGCGAATTTCACCGATCCCAGGTAACCTTCTTAGGTTACATCATTTCCGCTGAGGGGTTCTCCATGGATCCTGAGAAGGTTTCGGCTGTCTTACAGTGGCCCCAGCCCAGTGGTCTTCGTTCCCTGCAGCGCTTTTTGGGCTTCGCCAATTATTATCGGAAGTTCATCAGGGACTTTTCCATGCTGGCCAAGCCTCTCACGGATCTGACCAGGAAGGGCAGTAATTCCCAGGTCTGGCCGCTCGAGGCCATCCGAGCTTTTGAGGCCCTAAAGTCCGCCTTTGTGTCGGCTCCGATTCTGTCGCATCCCAACCCTGGTTTGCCCTTTGTCCTCGAGGTGGACGCGTCTGAGACAGGAGTAGGCGCCCTTCTGTCTCAGCGTAGAACACCAGAGGGTCCTCTGCTTCCTTGTAGGTTTTACTCCCGGAAACTGTCTTCCGCGGAGTGCAACTATCAGATTGGTGACAGGGAGTTATTGGCCATCGTGCAGGCCCTTAAAGAATGGAGGCACTTGCTCGAGGGTTCGGTGGTTCCGGTTCCATCCTGACGGACCACAAGAATCTGACCTACCTTTCTGAGGCCAAGAGATTGACACCACGTCAGGCCAGATGGGCTCTGTTCTTGTCACGTTTTAATTACGTGGTCTCCTACCTACCCGGTTCCAAGAACATCAGGGCGGATGCCTTATCACGGCAGTACTCCGAGCTGTCCAGGGAGGAGTCGATTCCGACTTCGGTCATACCTCCGAATCAGATCCTGGCCGCCATTCGCACCAGCCTGACCTCTCCCCTGGGTGAGCAGATTTTGGCGGCTCAATCTGGTGCTCCCTCTGGGAGACCCAACGGCAGATGTTTTGTGCCTGAGGAGTTGCGCACTCGGTTGTTGCGAACCTACCATAACTCCAAGACCGCGGGGCATCCTGGAAAGAATCAGCTGTCCTGGGCTGTTTCACGTCTGTTCTGGTGGCCTTCCCTACGTTCCGACATCGCCGCATATGTAGCGGCATGCTCCGTTTGTGCCCAGAGTAAGTCCCCTCGGCACCTTCCGTTGGGCCTTCTGCAACCCATAGCCACCGGGGAGCGCCCATGGTCACACCTGGGGATGGATTTCATTGTGGACCTCCCTGCATCCCGAGGCCATACGGTCATTCTCATGATTGTGGATCGGTTTTCCAAAATGTGCCACTGTGTTCCTCTCAAGAAGTTACCCTCTGCACAAGAGTTGGCCACGATTTTTGCCAGGGAGGTCTTCCGGTTGCACGGTTTGCCTAAGGAGATTGTGTCGGATCGGGGGAGTCAGTTTGTGTCCAGGTTCTGGCGCGCCTTTTGCTCCCAGTTGGGGATTCATCTCTCCTTCTCCTCGGCCTACCACCCTCAGTCCAATGGGGCCGCAGAACGATCCAATCAGGCCTTGGAGCAATTCCTTCGTTGCTATGTCTCCGATCACCAAGACAATTGGGTTGACCTCCTTCCTTGGGCTGAGTTTGCCAGGAACACGGCAGTGAACTCTTCCTCTGGGACGTCTCCCTTCATGGCCAATTATGGGTTCCAACCTGTCGTGTTACCGGAGGTATTCTCTCCCCAGGATATTCCGGCTGTGGAGGATCACCTTTCCGTCCTACGTGCTTCTTGGGTACAGATCCAGAAGTCCCTTGAGGTCTCTGCGCAGCGCCAGAGACTCCAGGCTGATCGCAGACGAGCGCCTGCTCCTTCCTACCAGGTCGGAGACCGTGTATGGTTGTCCACCCGCAACCTCAACCTTCGAGTGCCCACTCCCAAGCTGGCGCCTCGCTTTGTTGGTCCCTTCCGAGTGCTTCGCAGGGTAAACCCGGTAGCCTATGCCCTTGCGCTTCCTCCTGGCATGCGGATCTCCAACATGTTTCATGTCTCCCTGTTGAAGCCACTGGTGTGTAATCGTTTCACTTCCTCGGTTCCTCGGCCTCGTCCGGTCCAAGTGGGCAATCGTGAGGAATATGAGGTGAGCAATATCCTGGACTCACGCCTGGTCCGCGGTCGGTTGCAGTTTTTGGTCCATTGGCGTGGTTATGGTCCAGAGGAGCGTTCCTGGGTTCCCTCCGCAGATGTCCATGCTCCTGCCTTGCTCCGAGCCTTCCACGCACGCTTCCCTCAGAAACCGTTTTTTGCTCCGCGGAGGAGGGGCCCATGGTCTTACCTGCTTGCTGCTCTCCTTCGTTTGACATGTGCTGGCGGCCATCTTGGTTTCTGGGTTTCTTGTAGCCTTCCACCCTGCGGCTCCTCCTTCCCCTGGGAGGAGCTGGATGCCTAGCTCATATATATATAGGAGGTCTGTGGCTTCAGTTCCTTGCTTGGTCCTCTTGTGTTCACATGCTTCTAAGACTGCTGCTGCTTCTGGTTCCTGATCCTGGCTTCGTCTGACTACCCTGCTGGTTCCTGATCCTGGCTTCGTCTGACTACCCTGCTGGTTCCTGATCCTGGCTTCGTCTGACTACCCTGCTGGTTCCTGATCCTGGCTTCGTCTGACTACCCTCCTGGTTCCTGACCTCTGGCTTCGCAAAGACTCTGCTCGGTTTCACCATCCGTTTGGACTTTTGCTTTACAGCTTTATTTTCAATAAAGCCTTCTTATTTTCACTTATCTCTTGTTGTACGTCTGGTTCATGGTTCCGTGACACAGGTGCTACCGACACCAAGGATTGCGGGCCCTACCTCAATTAGGTTTTCCGCCAGCACCTACGTTAGTGGATCCAAACTCCACTTCTCCTCCTCCGCCTCCTCCTCCACTTCCACCTCCGAATTATCCGCGTGCAGCACCAGTTATTCATGAGTCGGTAGCTGGAAGCAGTGTAGCACTGCAGTAGGGAAGCGGCAACAGGCCGTGCTGAAGCTGATATGCTTAGGGGACAAACAGCACACCGCCGCAGAGCTGTGGCAGGGGATAAGAGAGCAGACTGAGCTGTGTCTCTCTCCACTCAACCTACAACCAGGCATGTGTCTGTTAATGGTTGTAACTTGGTGGCGGCTTTGGAGCTCGGTAAGCTCAGGCACATCCCATGCCTAGCCCACGGTTTCTCAAAACCTACCCCAATTTTCCTGAGCTACTGGTGAAGGTGCTCCGCGTGTGTGCTCATTTTCACAAGTCATCAACAGCTTCAGCCGGTCACGTGCCCTGACCAACGCATTTACAAGGAAGGTCCACTTAACCACCGACACAGGGACAAGTGCATTCGGCCAGGGATGCTACATTTCCCTGACGGCACATTGGGTGAATGTTGTGGAGGCCTGGAGCGGGTCGTACCCTATGATGGCACAGGTGCTACCGACACCAAGGATTGCGGGCCCTACCTCAATTAGGTTTTCCGCCAGCACCTACGTTAGTGGATCCAAACTCCACTTCTCCTCCTCCGCCTCCACTTCCACCTCCGAATTATCCGCGTGCAGCACCAGTTATTCATGAGTCGGTAGCTGGAAGCAGTGTAGCACTGCAGTAGGGAAGCGGCAACAGGCCGTGCTGAAGCTGATATGCTTAGGGGACAAACAGCACACCGCCGCAGAGCTGTGGCAGGGGATAAGAGAGCAGACTGAGCTGTGGCTCTCTCCACTCAACCTACAACCAGGCATGTGTCTGTTAATGGTTGTAACTTGGTGGTGGCTTTGGAGCTCGGTAAGCTCAGGCACATCCCATGCCTAGCCCACGGTTTCTCAAAACCTACCCCAATTTTCCTGAGCTACTGGTGAAGGTGCTCCGCGTGTGTGCACATTTTCACAAGTCATCAACAGCTTCAGCCGGTCTGTCAACGACCGCAGCAGTACTTGAAATTGCCAGCTCACCGGCTGTTGTGCGACATGAGCACGCGCTGGAAGTCCTCGTTCCACATGTTGACCCCAGGTTTTGGGCGCAGCACAGGGCAGTAGTGGAATACCAGCTGCAACATGGTCATCGTCTTTCCAGTCAGCTTCCGCTATTCACAAGCGAGGAGTGGACATGGATGTCTGACCTCTGTGAGGTTTTAAGAAACTTTGAGGAATCAACACAGATGGTGAGCGGTGATAACGTTATTATCAGCGTAAGCATCTCCCTTCTGTGTCTACTCAAACGCTCACTGCTCACAATTAAGGACGATGCTTTGCATGTGAAAGAGGTGAAAATGGGGGAAGACATTACACAGGGTAATATCTAGACCACCCTCAGTTTGTCTTCTCAGCGCAAATTAGACGATGAAGAGGAGGAGGAGGAGAAGGAGATTAATAGTGATCCTCCGCTACAGAGGGTAGTACCCATGGAAGTTTAATTCCATCTGTTCAGCATGGGTGGGCAGAAGAGGAGGAAGAGGATGAGGAGATTAATAGTGATCCTTCTGATGACGACAGCGAAGTCTTGCCTGTTGGTACTCTGGCACACATGGCTGACTTCATGTTTGGCTGCCTTTCCCGCGACCTGAGCGTTATACGCATTTTAGACAACACGGATTACTGGTTGTTAACCCTTCTCGACCCCCGCTACAAATAGAACTTCTCATCTCTCATTCCTCTGGTGGAGAGGACGAGAAAAACGGTGCAATACCAGAAGATCCTTGTAAAAAAATTGCTCCAAAAATTTCCATCTAACAACGCTGGCTGCAGAGTCCTTAGTTCCTTGGCCAACGGAGGAGGGGAAACAAGGGGAACATACAGCAGTTCCAACAGAGGCAGGGCAACACTCTACAAAGTCTTGGACAGTTTCATGACACTCCGCCAGCACCTTCATCCTGATGTGCGGTCTAGTGTCACAAGGAGGGAAAAATTGTGGAAAATGGTGAAGTAGTACATAGCAGACTGTAACAGATCCGCTTCCGTTAATGGACGCTTCCTAGCTTGCGCCGAGGACCACAAGCACCGCACTGGACACCATGACCACCGCAGACTCCACAACCGCCGTAGCTTAACTGGAGCCGCGCCGTCTTCCTTCCACCCTGAATGAACCTCCAGCATTCAGGACCGTGTGGGAAAGATCTCTCCTCCAGGGAATATGCAGAGCATAGCAATCCCCAGCGTGACGCAGCAATTCCCTCCAATAACGAGACAAGGCTGCGTTTTGAAGGGTTAGAAAAACATGAACTGAACTGAACTCTTTATTGAGGGCTACCCGCCCGTATTTATGCAGGTCCCCACAATGCATCATGGTTTCCTCCTCTCTGCCCTGGAGACACCCGAAGAGCAATTCAATTATCTCCCAGGACAAAGGGAAATCACCAATACACATGTGAGAACAACAGGAGAGGAATCACCACCCAAATACACAAAATCCTCCCTTCTGTCTGGGATATAATTATGGATTAACATAACTATCACAGACAGTAAAAATACAGTTTTTAAACATACACTGTAACTTTAAAACCATACATTCCATCTCCATAAAAATTACATATTTAAACTCAGCTTACATCAAACAAACACTTCCAAAAATCACACAAATCCCTCCAGCGGATCAAAAGTTTAGTGGAAGTCCTTTATGACCGACCGCAAGCACAATTTCCTGCCCAAAACAGTTCCATAGATTTGGGCTGTGCGGTCGGTCAATTTCATGCAGAAAAACGACTAAGTCCCATCTTCAAACGGGACTTAGTCTCTGGAGCTGAAAGTTCAGTATGGAAGAAGGTAAGGGTCAGCGGCGTTCGTGTATCTGCGCATCCGATTCCAGCTCCACAGAATCCCCAGCATACACCGCTGACCACGTTCGGTCCCACCAACAGTCCAGACATGCGGCACAGTTCTGTCACACTGTTCCTGAAGGGCAACATGTCCCGGGGCCATAGTCGTAGGGCAGGAGGCTAGCCATAAGTCCTCTACAATGCCCAGTGGCAAATGGCAGTTTGTCACACATTTCCCCTTTGGGGGGGAAGACTAACCAGGCACCTGACCTTCTGTCGGTCAGTGCCTCCGTTAGTCGATCCACCAACCCACAGTAACCAGATGCCCGAGTAGCCCACCCACAACAAACAGCCACAAGAAACAGTTACTGCACCTGGGTATTTTGCTGTGGTGATGGGGCAACATGCTGTGGGGACTTGAGGGAGGGCAAAGTCCGACTGCACTCTGCCCAGCTGCCAGCTCTTCTGCTGGGGTGCTGAGACCATAGTCCAGCTCAGTAGCCAGAGGAACATGGGAGTCAGCAGGGGTTAACATCGCCTCTGTTAACCCTGAGGCCACGTTAGGAGTTAACTGGGGAGGGGAATTTGTACTTACCCCCTCCTCCTGTTGTCCTGGTGAGGGTAGTGGGGGATCTGGACAGGCTGTCCAGCATCCCGGTAGGTCAGGTGCAGAGACCACGGTCCCATCTGCGCCGTCTGGGCGATTGGTGTCTCCCCTTGTTAGGGTAAGCTGCCGCTGGGGAGAGAGGGTGCTGCGCTCCTCTCCCTGAAACACAGGCTGCCGCTGGGGAGGAAGGACGACACCCTCAGCTCCCTGGGGTACACACTGCCGCTTGGGGGGAAGGACGACACCTTCGGCCCCCTGGGGTACACACTGCCGCTGGGGAGGAAGGACGACACCTTCAGTTCCCTGGGGTTCACACTGCCGCTGGGGGGGGAAGGACGACATCTTCGGCCCCCTGGGGTACACACTGCCTCTGGGGAGGAAGGAGGGCATCTTCAGCTCCCTGTAACACACACTGCCGCTGGGGAGAAAGGACGACACCTTCAGCTCCCTGGGGTTCACACTGCCGCTGGGGGGGGGAAGGACGACACCTTCGGCCCCCTGGGGTACACACTGCCGCTGGGGGGGAAGGACGACACCTTCAGCTCCCTGGGGTTCACACTGCCGCTGGGGGGGAAGGATGACACCTTCGGCCCCCTGGGGTGCACACTGCCGCTGGGGGGGGAAGGACGACACCTTCGGCCCCCTGGGGTACTGTCATGGCTGAGGATGGGGAAAATCCTCAGCCGTGCGATGCCCGAAGATGTAAGGCGGCTCGGTCAGGACGACAGGATTAGGGAGCAGGTCACCTCCTAAACGCATCCCTAACCTGACCCTGACTCCTAGCTACATGAGCCAACCTTGATGGTAGGAGGGCTCATGCACCGGAACCTTGAAGTCCCTGCTAGCCCTCAAGATGGCCCTAACCTAGGAGCAGGGTAAGACGGTCTGTTCCTTCTGAACGCGAAGGAACAGGGGTCTCACTGGCCAAGCTGCAAGGAATGGGGGAACACATACAACATACAGATAGGACAGGGGAACTAAACAAGTTCCACACGTACCTGTCACAGCCACGCTGACTGGAACCCATGCATGCACTACTCATGTCCACAGAACACAAAGGGACATAGCACACATAACACACAGGTAACCAGGACATCCATAGTTGCACTAAATAGGAAACAAAGGGAAACATCATGCAAACATAACTAATACTTCACAGATAAACCTATGACCACAAGGGTGGCCCCCACTGGCAGATGATATACACAGGAGGCTGCTCCAGCTACACATGGCTGAAGCAACCCACTGAGACATGCCAAACTCTGAGGCTTTATAGGCCTAAGAGGCCACACCCACACAGACACACCCAGTGTCTCACACACACAGAAAGGGAGTTAACCCTTCCAACACCAGGGAAGGGAAAACACCACTTAAAGGGGAAGTGACCAAACCAAGATCACACTGTGGCTGTTGCCGCAGGCAACGACATGGGTGGCTACCATGTCCTGGGAGTCAGCCCGCAGGCCGGGACACTGCCACCACATGTACACATCCAACCAAACGTTGCCACGGGCAGCCACAGTGAAGGGAAGAGTCCTAGTGCACACACAACACAAAACACAGTGCACAACAGACAAACAAACACAACACCTAACTTGAGTGTTGTTAGGTGCAACCGCATGAAATGCAGCAAGCTGCCCAGCACCGCTCAGGCTGCTCTGCTGAAACTAACGCCATACAACTAGTTGCCCGCGGCAACCACAGGTGAGGCCACAAACCAGCGGCCCTCAGCTGTGATTGAAGACCAAAACCAAACCGCAGGCAACCGCATGCGGTTGAGGAGTCACGACCATAGCCGTGGCCGTGACAGGTACACACTGCCGCTGGGGGGGAGGACGACACCTTCGGCCCCCTGGGGTACACACTGCCGCTGGGGGGGAAGGACGACACCTTCGGCCCCCTGGGGTACACACTGCCACTGGGGGGGAAGGACGACACCTTCAGCTCCCTGGGGTTCACACTGCCGCTGGGGGGAAGGACGACACCTTTGGCCCCCTGGGGTACACACTGCCGCTGGGGGGGAAGGACGACACCTTCAGCTCCCTGGGGTTCATACTGCCGCTGGGGGGAAGGACGACACCTTCGGCCCCCTGGGGTACACACTGCCGCTGGGGGGGAAGGACGACACCTTGAGCTCCCTGGGGTTCACAATGCCGCTGGGGGGGAAGGACGACACCTTCGGCCCCCTGGGGTTCACACTGCCGCTGGCGGGAAAGGACGACACCTTCGGCCCCCTGGGGTACACAGTGCCGCTGGGGGGGAAGGCGGGCACCTTCAGCTCCCTGGGGTTCACACTGCCGCTGGGTGGGAAGGACGACACCTTCGGCCCCCTGGGGTACACACTGCCGCTGGGGGGGAAGGACGACACCTTCGGCCCCCTGTAACTCACGTTTTTGCTGGGGCGCAGGGACCGAATACTTCGCTATCTCTGCCCGATATTCTGCTTCCTGCTGCAGATACTCCGCCAGTTCTCTCCTCACTTCCGGTACAAGTTCCTCTGTTAGGTGGGGCCCGTAGATAGCCAACCGCGTCTTCAGCATAGCGTCAAACCGTACGTGACTATACCAGTATTCCAGCTCTGCTTGGTGTTCCCAGGATGCTGCTCCTCGCACTAGGGAAGCCATCCCACTGCTGCCACCAATGTAACGGATCCGCTTCCGTTAATGGACGCTTCCTAGCTTGCGCCGAGGACCACAAGCACCGCACTGGACACCACGACCACCGCAGACTCCACAACCGCCGTAACTTAACTGGAGCCGCGCCATCTTCCTTCCACCCTGAATGAACCTCCAGCATTCAGGACCGTGTGGGAAAGATCTCTCCTCCAGGGAATATGCAGAGCATAGCAATCCCCAGCGTGACGCAGCAATTCCCTCCAATAACGAGACAAGGCTACGTTTTGAAGGGTTAGAAAAACATGAACTGAACTGAACTCTTTATTGAGGGCTACCCGCCCGTATTTATGCAGGTCCCCACAATGCATCATGGTTTCCTCCTCTCTGCCCTGGAGACACCCGAAGAGCAATTCAATTATCTCCCAGGACAAAGGGAAATCACCAATACACATGTGAGAACAACAGGAGAGGAATCACCACCCAAATACACAAAATCCTCCCTTCTGTCTGGGATATAATTATGGATTAACATAACTATCACAGACAGTAAAAATACAGTTTTTAAACATACACTGTAACTTTAAAACCATACATTCCATCTCCATAAAAATTACATATTTAAACTCAGCTTACATCAAACATAAACACTTCCAAAAATCACACAAATCCCTCCAGCGGATCAAAAGTTTAGTGGAAGTCCTTTATGACTGACCGCAAGCACAATTTCCTGCCCAAAACAGTTCCATAGATTTGGGCTGTGCGGTCGGTCAATTTCATGCAGAAAAACGACTAAGTCCCATCTTCAAACGGGACTTAGTCTCTGGAGCTGAAAGTTCAGTATGGAAGAAGGTAAGGGTCAGCGGCGTTCGTGTATCTGCGCATCCGATTCCAGCTCCACAGAATCCCCAGCATACACCGCTGACCGCGTTCGGTCCCACCAACAGTCCAGACATGCGGCACAGTTCTGTCACACTGTTCCTGAAGGGCAACATGTCCCGGGGCCATAGTCGTAGGGCAGGAGGCTAGCCATAAGTCCTCTACAATGCCCAGTGGCAAATGGCAGTTTGTCACACAGACCATGTCAGCGTCCTCAATGATCCCTTAGTGCCTTACAACTACTGGGTGTCCTGCCTTGGAAGTGCTGGCCTGCCCTGCTGCCAGCATTTTGCATGAGAGGGTATTTAGTTCTACTGGTGGCATTATAACAGATAAGCATATCCGCCTTTCAACTGAAAATGCTGACAGGTTGACTCTTATAAAAATTAACAAAGGCCTGCATTGGCCAAGACTTCTCGACTCCACCAGAGGAAAGCTGATGAACATAAAGGCACTTTAAATGTGTTTTTTATAATGTACTGAATACACTGTATTCCCTTGCACCCCTTCTACCACAAACAAGGGTAGATGGTTGAATTTTTCTTTTCTAATCCTCCTTCTCCTCTTCCATCAACACATGTCGCATATAATGTCCTCGCATATATGCCCTTCGCCTGTTTTACGGGGTCAGCTCACCAGCAGGCCCTCGCATATAATGTTTTACAGGGTCAGCTCACCAGCAGGCCCTCGCATATAATTTTTTAGAGGGTCATCTCACCAGCAGGCCCTTGCATATAATGTTTTACTGGCTAAGGTCACCAGCAGGCCCTCGCATATAATGTTTTACAAGGTCAGCTCACCAGCAGGCCTTCACCTACAATCTTTACAGGGTCAGCTCACCAGCAGACCCGCACCTCAAATATTTTACAGGGTCACATCACCTGAAGGTCCTCACATATAATGTTTTAAAGGGTCAGCTCACCTGCAGGCCCTCACCTACAACCTTTTAGAGGGTCAGCTCATCAGCGGGCCCACTCCTAAAATCTTTTACAGGGTTAATTTCCAGCAGGCCCGCACCTAAAATCTTTTACAGGGTCAGCTCACCAGCAGGCCCTTGTATATAATTTTTTAAAGGGTCAGCTCACCTGCAGGCCCTCATCTACAACCTTTTAGAGGGTCAGTTAATCAGCAGGCCCGCACCTAAAATCCTTTACAGGATCAGCTCACCTGCAGGCCCACACCTAAAATCTTTTACAGGGTCATCTCACCAGCAGGCCCGCGCATATAATTTTTTACAGGGTCAGCTCACCAGCAGACCTTCACCTGCAATCTTTTACAGGGTCAGCTCACCAGCAGGCCTGCACCTAAAATCTATTACAGGGTCTTCTCACCTGCAGGCCCACACCAAAAATCTTTTACAGGGTCAGATCACCTGCAGGCCCTCACCTAATTATACCTAATAGGTAATTTGGGGACATGCTGCCTTGCTTGGATGTGGTAGCCATAGCTGTTTCTCAGGCTCCCTCTCTGGAATCAAACCCTGATTCCCAGTTACCCGTAGTCATTATGGTTTGCGCTGATAATAACATCAAAAGTTGATAGGCCACATATACGAATGGATCTTCGCCGTCAGAGATGTGCGATCGGCCCCAGGTTACCTAGAGTCACCAAAGCGGCAGCAGGCCCTCACTAATAATGTTTTAGATTTAGGTCAGATCAGCAGGCCCTTGCTCCAAATGTTTGTGAGGGTCACCAGCAGGCCATCGATCATAATTTTTCAAGGCTGTGTATAATGCCCTCCTTTATGTGTAACAAAGGGTGTATTGTAGTGTTGGTTCTTTGTAATTTTTGGCAGCCCTTTCACTTTAGTGCATAGGCTTTATGAGTGTAGGAGTCTCACTACATGAACAATTGTACCACAATGTGAATGAGGCTCTCCTTTATGTGATATACAGGTTCTATCGGAGTGCCTTTTCCTTGTAATGTTTGGCAGCACTTGCACTTTATATAGTAACATAGTACATAACATAAGGCCCTAAAAAGACATTTGTCCATCCAGTTCGGCCTGTCATCCTGCAAGTTGATCCAGTTCGGCCTGTCATCCTATACAAGTAAATATAAAGGAAAGAATGTTTCCTAACAATTTCTCCTCTAAAATCGATGAGTCTGTAAAAGTGGCTTACTACTCGGACAACATCGTTCCCAGCAGTGACCTGGGAGTCCAAGATGCATCCAAACATCCTCCCCATGCTGTTCTCGAACCATTTTGGTTGTGTTTCCTTCAATTTCTGACCTTTTCCTATGAACCAGGCGACCTCCCCTCTTCAGAGCAGGGGGTGCCTGGTTTAATGCTCGGGTTCTCCCATTGACTTCCATTATACTTGGGTGCTCGTTAGAAAGGATAGGGAGGAATTATTTCACGGAACCTTAGTGCAGGGAGAGACATCAGAAGGCTCTAGGGACAGTGCTAGAAAAGTGTTTTACAAGTGCAGGGAAAGATTATTTGGGGATCCAAATAGCCATTATACAGCTCTGTCATTCCAGCAATTTATTCTTGTGGTGCAAGTGCTACGTAGAAAAGCCTTTAGTGTCTTATATCTGTATAAAAATAAAAATATATGCACAGTTCACTTCTTCAGTTATATGTGGTGAAAACGTCTAGTGGTGTAATTCAGTACAAAAATAAAATTATTTGTGGTCGGGGCTAAATGTGGAAAGAACCTATCCCTCTAAGGTACGTCCCATCAGAACTAGCGGCTTGAGTTGTGCCATAACCGCTTCCGTCGAGAGTACACCTGAAAGAGGGCATACCCTATGGGAGAGTAAAAGGAAAAGGGCGGGCTGGGAGGGGAACACTGCTGCCGTCCGTCCCCTGGAGAGAGGTGCGTGCAAGATATAGGGCAGGGCGCCCCTCCCACAAATGCAGGCCAATGAATCGGCCTTAATACTTGTGGTCGGGGCTAAATGTGGAAAGAACCTATCCCTCTAAGGTACGTCCCATCAGAACTAGCGGCTTGAGTTGTGCCATAACCGCTTCCGTCGAGAGTACACCTGAAAGAGGCCAAAAACCCAGCATGAGAATACAAAGCGTGTTTATTGACAAATCATAACACCAAATTCTGAAAGGCACAATGAATCTCGCTGACGGGGTTTGGAACATATCGGCTGTAACAAGAGGAGCGCCACCGACCCAACTTACGTATGATGTGCGTAGGCACCTGATTCCTAGAAGCGGCCGAGGCTGCCCCTATCCTGAACGAATGTCCTGACACCGTGAGGGGGTCCAGCCCTAGGTTGGCCGCGAGTATATGCGTGTGCGCTGTGAATTGGGAGGTGGACAAAGCTGCTGACCCGAAGGGTAACAAGGGGGTATCAGCGCCGCGATCGGCCAGTGCCCCTGATAATTTCTGCAGGACGTGGACCGGACACCATTTGTGAGAAGTGGGGAAGAATTTGATTTGGATGGGGGGACCTGACTGGGAGGTCTTGGTCACAGGCAGGGACAAGATGAAGCCCTCCGGGCTAGGGGCCAGCTGACGGCGGGCTAGGAAGGGGCCACTAAGTGACAGTGACGTGAATTCCCCCGGCCTCATGAATCCGTAAAAGGCAAGGTAGATGGCAGTTTTGAGCACTAGGCTTTGTAGAACTCCGAAGGGGCTTAGATCTAACAGATCGGACATGCCTCGGAACACTGGGCCGGAAATGGGCTGTCTACGGGGGCTGTTCCCTGGGGTACATTTCTGTAGACCCTTCAGCGTGGCCTTGACCATGTGACTGGAAAACAACGATGTTCTTCCTGGATGGGAGAGGGACAGATGGTGTTGGACCCCCGACAGGTAGGTTTTGACGGTGCTGTGCGACAGGTGCCTGTGCACATGACAGTACCCGATAAATGATAATATGAAATCAACATGGTCAAGGCCGCCTTGAGGGTGTTCCCGCTGGAATTTGCAGTACAACCGCCAGCCAGTGTTATACGCCCTGGCGGTATTAGCCGAGAGTGACCTGGCAAACAGCCCATGAGCCGCAGCCAAGAATTTGTTCAGCTGAGGATGAGCGCGGACGGATGAGGAGACGGGGTCCTCGACGTGTCGGCTTCGGGGCAAACCTGAGAGAACAAAGAGTAATTCTGCTTAGCTAGCGCGTCGACTGCTACTACCTGCGCATCATGTACGAGGGAGCCATAGAACAAGAAATTGTGTAGGAGTGACAACTGTACCAGACGTCTCATCAAGGACATGGTCAGTTGAGACCTGGATTTGCCACTGTCAAGGATAGCCACGGTGGAGGGGCTATCCGAGACAAAGACCACGGTACGGCCTGACCAAAGGTTACCCCAAACCTGCGTCGCTGCTACCACGGGATACAAGTCCCTAGCCTCCGTCGCCTGGGAAGCTCCAGCGGCCTGGCACAACTCCTCCGGCCACGCCCCATTCAGCCAATGAGAGCCAAAAATAGCAGCGAAACCAGCGCTGACCCCGCTGCTGGAGAATATGACGGGGGAGCTGTGCGAGACCGCCGGGACAAACATGGACACGCCGTTCCAATGGCTCAAGAAATGGTCCCACATGCTCAAATCTGCTTGTGCTTGAGTGTCCAGGAATACTGGACTATCCTGAGAGGGGGCTGCTGAGAGAAGTGGTAACAACCTGGCTACAAAAGACCTACCCTGAGGGATGACGCGCATGGCAAAATTCAACATGCCTAACAAAGACTGCAGTTCTACCTTGGTGGTGACCCTACCAGTGATGAAACCGTGAATGACTGCCCGGACCCTAACCAACTTATCTTCCGGCAACCTAGCTGACATGCTCTCTGTGTCTAAAACGATGCCCAGGAAGGTGATGGTGGTCGCAGGACCATCCACTTTTTTGGGGGAAACGAGGATCCCCAACTGAGCGAAGCATGCTAACAGGCTCTGGAGATCGCGCCGCGAGCCCTGTGGAGATTCGATCAGCAAAAAATCGTCCAAGTAATGTATGACATGTTCACAACCAAACCTGTTCTCAAGGATCCAATGCAAAGCTTTCGCCAGCTGATCGAAAATCCAAGGGCTGCTACGGGACCCGAAAGTCAACTTAGTTGCGAAATAATAAAGGGAATTCCACTTGATCCCGTGCCACCGCCATAGCTCTGGCCTGATCGGCATCAACTTGAAAGCGTCGGAAATGTCCGCTTTAGACAGGATCGCCCCAGGGCCTGTGGCAAGGATGAGTGCAATAGCCTGATCGATGGAGGCGTACACCATGCTGACCTCCTCAGCTGGAATGAGCGAATTCAGACTGGGTGTAGTTAACCCATGGGGAGCTGACAGATCAAAAATCAACCTTTCTTTGTGGCTGAACTTTCCCGTGACTACCCCTATGGGGCTGACCCTCCAGCGTTCGAACGGGGAAGACGAAAAGGGGCCGATGATGTACCCTTTGTCTAACTCCAACTGGAGGAGCCTATCTATGGACCCTGGGTTGTGTGACGCAGATTGCAGGTTTCTACACTCATAGGTGTCGTCCGGTAACGCTACAAGACCTGTATGAAAACCATTACTGAAGCCTGACACAAGAAAGTCGCGAAAGGAAGCATCCTCATGCTCCTGCAAGTAAAGTTCAAGGAGGTCTACATTTACCACACTCATGTAATGTTTATCGGTTTTTAATGAGCACGCAACCTTCGGGTGGGCTCGGAAGCAGTTAACGCAAATGTGTAACAGACGGCACTGACTATAATTGCAAGTAGCGAAATTAAAGTTATTACAAATTTGTGACCTGCCTAGGTACTTGATTGGGCGGCCGAGTTTGTCTACCGTAGGATTCTGCTGGACGCCAGTCGACGGACCAGGGATAGGGGGAGAAGAATTGGACCTCGGGGCACTCGCGGCATTATGACACCATTCTCCTGTGTGATAGATAGATTGGCACGAAGAACACGCTGGGGCTTTAAGGCCAGCGAAGTGCCTACAGAAAATCTCTGTGTCAATGTTAGCCCAGTTGGTGGTAAACTGGAACTGACAGAGCGCAGCTGCCGCCTTTGCAGAGAACGAGCAATGGTAGTCATAAAACCCGAAGCCTGCGTACTTATATCCCAATTCAGTGACCCTGAACAGATAGAGGTCCAATTCCTCTCTCCTGTCTGGCCGTACTGAACAGACGATATCTCGGTAGAGACTAAAGGCGAGTACAAACTCCGGAATTGTTAATTTCCTGCTAAGCCTGAGATCGCGCCCCTTCAGGACAACAGAGACATCGCCGCATGCAATGACCCTGTTGTCTGATAGGTCACGAGTGGCAGTTAGGAGGGAGGCTAGGTTCACGTCTCTGCCATCGAGGATGTCCTTCTTAATATTAGCAGGAATGAAATGGGCTGGAGTGACGTTGGGCACTGTAACAAAGTTACCTGAGGTACTAGCAACAGGTGCCGTTGCTACTGGCAACAGAGTGGCGGGTGCAGATAAGCCAGTGACCCTAGTCTCAACCGACTCCAACCTGGATTGCACCCCAGACATAGAGGAGGTGAGGCTGTTCAGCATGATATGGAGCTGCGTCAAGGAGGTCTGAACCGTGGCCATAGAGACCTCTCGATGACTAGGTCCTGCAGGGGTGGACCCCAGCAGCCTGTACAACTCCGCCTTCCGGGCTGTGGCCGGAAAAGGAACGCCTCTCTTGCTTAGTTCAGACATGAGTTTGGGCACAGTCCAATTATGCAGAGATGGAATGCTGCCGGATTCCGATTCCCTGGAACCCAAGTCTTCACCCGAAGCATCCACGATATCTGACACGTGAGACATGAGCAGACTGAAAAGCAAGCAAAACGACGGACCGTCACTAACACCGTTTGGTACAAGTTTGACTAACACCCGTGTTTAGACACCACCACCGGCACTGCAGAAACCGTCATGCAAAGGTAACTAATCCTGGTGAGCACCTGACAGCGGAGGTACGGAGAAAAAGGAGACGTGTGACAGTGAAACAATTGGCGTCAAAGAAGGAGGACCTTACCGAACCGGACACGATGCTGATGTGAGAAGAACAGAAGGAATCAACCGTAGAAAATAGACCTGTTCGCATGAATTAAGCAGAATAAGTATACACATCACAAATTTTTTATTTTTTTTATTTTTTTTAGTAAAGGTGCTTGCGCCTGCGTTTAAGCGGCCCGAAGCTGGGCGACGAGACACGAAAGTCGGATTGCCGCGGTGCCGTGGAGTTGGCTGAACGGCTGACGGGCCGACGCCCACCTGAAAACCCAACTACCTATGCAGCAATCAAAACAACAGGTGTATAAGCAAATGAGGAAATCTGCACACCATCAGACAGAGGCAAAGGGAGAAACATGCCATGCAATGTGAAGGGTTTGGTGCGCCCCTGCTAGCCAGGCCTAGGGGCGCCTGTTACTGTGGGGCTACCTCCACCGACTCCTCCCCATCACACTGCACGGCATTACCCCCTACCTAACTGATAGCACGGCGGCCCGTGCCAGACTTTGACCCCCCAACAAGAAACTACCTGCATGTACCCCCTCAGTACCAGTTATCCAGCCACCATTAGCTCTAAGTGAAGTATAACTTAGGCTGGAAAAGTAATCACTGCGCACCCATGAACATGCCTCCGGCAGCCACATGTGGCCTGCCACCAAAGTACTTATTAAAAGGAGCCACTGCTGAGCTGTACTAAAACCCCCCCCCCCCTTATATCCCTGCTTGCATCCTCTCGTTTATACTCCCTATTTTCACTGAAAAATCCCCAAGACTCCCCTATGTATGTAGACGCTGACAATGTATGAATGAGGACGGAGTGCCGCTGTCTCCTGTACCTACGAGCCAGTCACGTGGGAGCGGGGCGTGCTGCCAGACGGCCGTTCCGGTGTGGGGATGTCCCTCTCCTACCTTAGAGAGACCGACCCCACCGACCGGACTGATCGAGACGACGTACGATGCGGCAGTAGCAACTTACCCGCCGCACGAGGAGGACCGGGACGCCGGAGTGCGGGTGGAAGCGCTGGCCGGAAGTGACGCGCTGGCCGGAAGTGACGCACTGTAGCCTGGGAAACGCTGACGCTGACGACCGGAACAGGAGCCCTGCTGAACACTGCTGCCGTCCGTCCCCTGGAGAGAGGTGCGTGCAAGATATAGGGCAGGGCGCCCCTCCCACAAATGCAGGCCAATGAATCGGCCTTAATACATACGCAGTTCACTGTTGCAGTTATTTGCCGTGAAAGCGTTTAGTGACATATTTCAGTACAAAAATATATATATATATGTAGTTCACTGTTGAAGTTATTTGCGGTGAAAGCGTTTATTGACATATTTCAGTACTAAAAGAAAAATATATGCGCAGTTCACAGTTGCAGTTATTTGCAGTGAAAGCATTTAGTGTCGTATTTCAGTACTAAAAGAAAAATATATACGCAGTTCGCTGTTGCAGTTATTTGCGGTGAAAGCGTTTAGTGGCGAATTTCAGTGCAAAAAATATATATATATGCAGTTCACTGTTGCATTTATTTTTGGTAAAAGCTTTTAGTGGCCTATTGTGTTGTGCACTGTGACACTTCTGCTGTACATGCCTCTGCATGTGTGTGCTTTGCTCCCCTTCTCCTGGTTCCTCCTCTGTCTGGTGCTGGAGGGGTTAACTACCTTGTTCGGTGTGGTCACTAGGTGCTTCTTATACCTGTGGCTTATGGCCAGGAATCAGTTATACTCCAGCCTTGGTGTGTGCTGGAGTTATGCTCTTTGTCTGGATGTTCCATCTTCCAGTTTGAGGGCCACCTAGTGGGACATACTGTCACAGTGGGGAGTAGGGGAAACTTCCCACCGTACAATAGTGGGTAAGCAGGGAAGCAGCTAGGCCAGGATGCCATGATCAGGGAGCAGGTCACCTCCTAAAGGGTCCCTAATCCTCGCCCAAACTCCACACAGTATAAGCAGACCTGAATGGTAAGATGGCTCATACCCAGGATACTTAGGACCCCGAGTTGCCCTGATAATCCCTCATATACTGTAGGAGCAGGGGAGAGATGACCTGTTCTTCCAAGATACGGATGAACAGGAGTCTCAACCGGCCTAGTTGCAGAGAAAAGTGGAACGGCAGATAAGTATCCAGTGGCGGGGATAACCACTGAACCAAGAACCCAGGAAGGTATGGTAAGTTATCTGCCGTATCTGCTGGACGGCACAACAGAAGACCACACAAAGGTGAACTGGAACCTTTACAAACGTACTGCAATCCAAACACTAAACAGATGCAGTACGTACTGACACACAGGAACCAGCAGTCCAGCAACAGCTCACAGATTTGACTTTTGGTTCACCCCTCCGGGAAACCATGGAGCCCCCTTTCGGAGGAACAACAAACAGGGTACAACTTGCATACATGCCGGACATAAAACACCAACTGACCAGACATGTTACAACAACAAGACGAGACACCAAACCCTGAACATAAACCCACACCAAACAACCACACAGGTAAAGTAGGGGAACATGGAGGATAGAATGGGAAGACATCGATGTCCCATTAGGTGGCCCTCAAACTGGAAGATGGAACATCCAGACAAAGAGCATAACTCCAGCGCACACCAAGGCTGGAGTACAACTGACTCCTGGCCATAAGGCACAGGTATAAGAAGCACCTAGTGACCACACCCAACAAGGTAGTTAATCCCTCCAGCACTAGGCAGAGGAGGAACCAGGAGAAGGGGAGCAAAACACACACATGCAGACAACCACACGTTGCCCCTGGCAACCGGCATGCACGGCAGACGTGTCACAGTGCACAACACCGAAGCCATGACACTGACACCTCCACACTTTATCGTCGTGCCACTCTGTGGCCTACTCATAGTGCTGCCACCTCCACAATCTCTCTTCGTCGTGCAACTCTGTGGCCTCCTCATGCTGCTGCCACCTCCACAATCTCTCGTCGTCGTGCCACTCTATAGCTTCCTCATGCTGCTGCCACCTTCACAATCTCTCATCGTCGTGCCACTCTGTGGCTTCATCGTGCTGCTTCCACCTCCACAATCTCTTGTCGTTGTGCTATTCTGTGTCCTTCTCATGCTGCTGACACCTCCACAATCTCTCGTCGTCGTGCTACTGTGGCCTCCTCATGCTGCTGACACCTCCACACTTTGTCGTCATACCACTTTGTGGCGTCCTCGTGCTGCTGCCACCTCCACAATCTCTCATCGTCGTGCTACTCTGGCCTCCTCATGCTGCTGACACCTCCACAATCTCTTGTCCTTGTGCTACTCTGTTGCCTCCTCATGCTGCTGACACCTCCACAATCTCTCGTCGTCGTGCTACTCTGGCCTCCTTATGCTGCTGACACCTCCACAATCTCTCGTCGTCATGTCACTCTGTGCCCCTCCTCATGCTGCTGCCACCTCCACAATCTCTCATTGTCATGCTACTCTGGCCTCCTCATGCTGCTGACACCTGTACAATCTCTTGTCTTCGTGCTAATCTAGCCTCCTCATGCTGCTAACACCTCCACAGTCTCTCGTCGTTGTGCTACTCCGTCGCCTCCTCATGCTGCTGACACCTCCATAATATTTCCTCGTTGTGCCACTTTGTGTCCTCCTGATGCTACCGCTACCTCCAGACTGTCATAGGTCCACTCTGTGGTCTCCTCATGCTGCTTCCACCTCACCACTATGTCATAGGTCCACTCTCATGCTGTTCCTACCCTCTCCACTTCATGACTGGGCCACTATTTTGCTTTTCGGCTTTGCTGACATCATCATTTATTTGACCTTTCTTCTGATCTGTCAGAAGGAAGGAAAAATGAGACACACAACAGATCCTGTCTGTGTAGCAGCTGTAAGGCCTGTATGGTCCCATCAGAATTGGCTTATGATTTGGTAGCCAAAAGCAGGAGTGGGTACAAAACACAGCAGACATGCAAATATTCCATTCACGTGTCTTCTCTGTTTTAGATCCACTTATGTTTTTCTTTGGCATTAGCAATACTGATGGATTATTGAGCAAATGCTGACCGAGTGAAGGCATATGCTCCACAGACAGGATCCGTGTTTCGTGGGTTATTGTTCTGACGGATCAGAGGAAGGGCAAATTAATCAGTGACGTAAACACAAACTTACTGCTAACACCCTCTCCACTCTGTTGTCCGGGGGGCTCTACTTGTATACGCGTTAAATAGAACAAGTTCTGTAGACATCTATGTGGAATCAGCTAGCAACGGTGTAAAAGGAGTGCGCTTCTTCTTGGCGCTAACATCGACCTGTAAGGCTGAGTTCATGCTTAAATTATTTGGTCAGTTTTGGCCCCGTGACTGCACAAATAAGTGAAGTGTGCAGTGATTCTAAGAGTGATGCCTGTCATCTGCATGTAATATGGACTCACAGTATTATTTCACTACTAAAGCAAACTCCCTATGTATGTTACTGCACGGCACAGTGTTCTACATCACTATAAAGGCTCTCAGCAGCCAGGAAACTCCACACAGTATAAGCAGACCTGAATGGTAAGATGGCTCATACCCAGGATACTTAGGACCCCGAGTTGCCCTGATAATCCCTCATATACTGTAGGAGCAGGGGAGAGATGACCTGTTCTTCCAAGATACGGATGAACAGGAGTCTCAACCGGCCTAGTTGCAGAGAAAAGTGGAACGGCAGATAAGTATCCAGTGGCGGGGATAACCACTGAACCAAGAACCCAGGAAGGTATGGTAAGTTATCTGCCGTATCTGCTGGACGGCACAACAGAAGACCACACAAAGGTGAACTGGAACCTTTACAAACGTACTGCAATCCAAACACTAAACAGATGCAGTACGTACTGACACACAGGAACCAGCAGTCCAGCAACAGCTCACAGATTTGACTTTTGGTTCACCCCTCCGGGAAACCATGGAGCCCCCTTTCGGAGGAACAACAAACAGGGTACAACTTGCATACATGCCGGACATAAAACACCAACTGACCAGACATGTTACAACAACAAGACGAGACACCAAACCCTGAACATAAACCCACACCAAACAACCACACAGGTAAAGTAGGGGAACATGGAGGATAGAATGGGAAGACATCGATGTCCCATTAGGTGGCCCTCAAACTGGAAGATGGAACATCCAGACAAAGAGCATAACTCCAGCGCACACCAAGGCTGGAGTACAACTGACTCCTGGCCATAAGGCACAGGTATAAGAAGCACCTAGTGACCACACCCAACAAGGTAGTTAATCCCTCCAGCACTAGGCAGAGGAGGAACCAGGAGAAGGGGAGCAAAACACACACATGCAGACAACCGCACGTTGCCCCTGGCAACCGGCATGCACGGCAGACGTGTCACAGTGCACAACACCGAAGCCATGACACTGACACCTCCACACTTTATCGTCGTGCCACTCTGTGGCCTACTCATAGTGCTGCCACCTCCACAATCTCTCTTCGTCGTGCAACTCTGTGGCCTCCTCATGCTGCTGCCACCTCCACAATCTCTCGTCGTCGTGCCACTCTATAGCTTCCTCATGCTGCTGCCACCTTCACAATCTCTCATCGTCGTGCCACTCTGTGGCTTCATCATGCTGCTTCCACCTCCACAATCTCTTGTCGTTGTGCTATTCTGTGTCCTTCTCATGCTGCTGACACCTCCACAATCTCTCGTCGTCGTGCTACTGTGGCCTCCTCATGCTGCTGACACCTCCACACTTTGTCGTCATGCCACTTTGTGGCGTCCTCGTGCTGCTGCCACCTCCACAATCTCTCATCGTCGTGCTACTCTGGCCTCCTCATGCTGCTGACACCTCCACAATCTCTTGTCCTTGTGCTACTCTGTTGCCTCCTCATGCTGCTGACACCTCCACAATCTCTCGTCGTCGTGCTACTCTGGCCTCCTTATGCTGCTGACACCTCCACAATCTCTTGTCGTCATGCCACTCTGTGCCCCTCCTCATGCTGCTGCCACCTCCACAATCTCTCATTGTCATGCTACTCTGGCCTCCTCATGCTGCTGACACCTGTACAATCTCTTGTCTTCGTGCTAATCTAGCCTCCTCATGCTGCTAACACCTCCACAGTCTCTCGTCGTTGTGCTACTCCGTCGCCTCCTCATGCTGCTGACACCTCCATAATATTTCCTCGTTGTGCCACTTTGTGTCCTCCTGATGCTACCGCTACCTCCAGACTGTTATAGGTCCACTCTGTGGTCTCCTCATGCTGCTTCCACCTCACCACTATGTCATAGGTCCACTCTCATGCTGTTCCTACCCTCTCCACTTCATGACTGGGCCACTATTTTGCTTTTCGGCTTTGCTGACATCATCATTTATTTGACCTTTCTTCTGATCTGTCAGAAGGAAGGAAAAATGAGACACACAACAGATCCTGTCTGTGTAGCAGCTGTAAGGCCTGTATGGTCCCATCAGAATTGGCTTATGATTTGGTAGCCAAAAGCAGGAGTGGGTACAAAACACAGCAGACATGCAAATATTCCATTCACGTGTCTTCTCTGTTTTAGATCCACTTATGTTTTTCTTTGGCATTAGCAATACTGATGGATTATTGAGCAAATGCTGACCGAGTGAAGGCATATGCTCCACAGACAGGATCCGTGTTTCGTGGGTTATTGTTCTGACGGATCAGAGGAAGGGCAAATTAATCAGTGACGTAAACACAAACTTACTGCTAACACCCTCTCCACTCTGTTGTCCGGGGGGCTCTACTTGTATACGCGTTAAATAGAACAAGTTCTGTAGACATCTATGTGGAATCAGCTAGCAACGGTGTAAAAGGAGTGCGCTTCTTCTTGGTGCTAACATCGACCTGTAAGGCTGAGTTCATGCTTAAATTATTTGGTCAGTTTTGGCCCCGTGACTGCACAAATAAGTGAAGTGTGCAGTGATTCTAAGAGTGATGCCTGTCATCTGCATGTAATATGGACTCACAGTATTATTTCACTACTAAAGCAAACTCCCTATGTATGTTACTGCACGGCACAGTGTTCTACATCACTATAAAGGCTCTCAGCAGCCAGGAAACTCCACACAGTATAAGCAGACCTGAATGGTAAGATGGCTCATACCCAGGATACTTAGGACCCCGAGTTGCCCTGATAATCCCTCATATACTGTAGGAGCAGGGGAGAGATGACCTGTTCTTCCAAGATACGGATGAACAGGAGTCTCAACCGGCCTAGTTGCAGAGAAAAGTGGAACGGCAGATAAGTATCCAGTGGCGGGGATAACCACTGAACCAAGAACCCAGGAAGGTATGGTAAGTTATCTGCCGTATCTGCTGGACGGCACAACAGAAGACCACACAAAGGTGAACTGGAACCTTTACAAACGTACTGCAATCCAAACACTAAACAGATGCAGTACGTACTGACACACAGGAACCAGCAGTCCAGCAACAGCTCACAGATTTGACTTTTGGTTCACCCCTCCGGGAAACCATGGAGCCCCCTTTCGGAGGAACAACAAACAGGGTACAACTTGCATACATGCCGGACATAAAACACCAACTGACCAGACATGTTACAACAACAAGACGAGACACCAAACCCTGAACATAAACCCACACCAAACAACCACACAGGTAAAGTAGGGGAACATGGAGGATAGAATGGGAAGACATCGATGTCCCATTAGGTGGCCCTCAAACTGGAAGATGGAACATCCAGACAAAGAGCATAACTCCAGCGCACACCAAGGCTGGAGTACAACTGACTCCTGGCCATAAGGCACAGGTATAAGAAGCACCTAGTGACCACACCCAACAAGGTAGTTAATCCCTCCAGCACTAGGCAGAGGAGGAACCAGGAGAAGGGGAGCAAAACACACACATGCAGACAACCACACGTTGCCCCTGGCAACCGGCATGCACGGCAGACGTGTCACAGTGCACAACACCGAAGCCATGACACTGACACCTCCACACTTTATCGTCGTGCCACTCTGTGGCCTACTCATAGTGCTGCCACCTCCACAATCTCTCTTCGTCGTGCAACTCTGTGGCCTCCTCATGCTGCTGCCACCTCCACAATCTCTCGTCGTCGTGCCACTCTATAGCTTCCTCATGCTGCTGCCACCTTCACAATCTCTCATCGTCGTGCCACTCTGTGGCTTCATCATGCTGCTTCCACCTCCACAATCTCTTGTCGTTGTGCTATTCTGTGTCCTTCTCATGCTGCTGACACCTCCACAATCTCTCGTCGTCGTGCTACTGTGGCCTCCTCATGCTGCTGACACCTCCACACTTTGTCGTCATACCACTTTGTGGCGTCCTCGTGCTGCTGCCACCTCCACAATCTCTCATCGTCGTGCTACTCTGGCCTCCTCATGCTGCTGACACCTCCACAATCTCTTGTCCTTGTGCTACTCTGTTGCCTCCTCATGCTGCTGACACCTCCACAATCTCTCGTCGTCGTGCTACTCTGGCCTCCTTATGCTGCTGACACCTCCACAATCTCTTGTCGTCATGCCACTCTGTGCCCCTCCTCATGCTGCTGCCACCTCCACAATCTCTCATTGTCATGCTACTCTGGCCTCCTCATGCTGCTGACACCTGTACAATCTCTTGTCTTCGTGCTAATCTAGCCTCCTCATGCTGCTAACACCTCCACAGTCTCTCGTCGTTGTGCTACTCCGTCGCCTCCTCATGCTGCTGACACCTCCATAATATTTCCTCGTTGTGCCACTTTGTGTCCTCCTGATGCTACCGCTACCTCCAGACTGTCATAGGTCCACTCTGTGGTCTCCTCATGCTGCTTCCACCTCACCACTATGTCATAGGTCCACTCTCATGCTGTTCCTACCCTCTCCACTTCATGACTGGGCCACTATTTTGCTTTTCGGCTTTGCTGACATCATCATTTATTTGACCTTTCTTCTGATCTGTCAGAAGGAAGGAAAAATGAGACACACAACAGATCCTGTCTGTGTAGCAGCTGTAAGGCCTGTATGGTCCCATCAGAATTGGCTTATGATTTGGTAGCCAAAAGCAGGAGTGGGTACAAAACACAGCAGACATGCAAATATTCCATTCACGTGTCTTCTCTGTTTTAGATCCACTTATGTTTTTCTTTGGCATTAGCAATACTGATGGATTATTGAGCAAATGCTGACCGAGTGAAGGCATATGCTCCACAGACAGGATCCGTGTTTCGTGGGTTATTGTTCTGACGGATCAGAGGAAGGGCAAATTAATCAGTGACGTAAACACAAACTTACTGCTAACACCCTCTCCACTCTGTTGTCCGGGGGGCTCTACTTGTATACGCGTTAAATAGAACAAGTTCTGTAGACATCTATGTGGAATCAGCTAGCAACGGTGTAAAAGGAGTGCGCTTCTTCTTGGCGCTAACATCGACCTGTAAGGCTGAGTTCATGCTTAAATTATTTGGTCAGTTTTGGCCCCGTGACTGCACAAATAAGTGAAGTGTGCAGTGATTCTAAGAGTGATGCCTGTCATCTGCATGTAATATGGACTCACAGTATTATTTCACTACTAAAGCAAACTCCCTATGTATGTTACTGCACGGCACAGTGTTCTACATCACTATAAATGCTCTCAGCAGCCAGGAAATAGCTTTTTTTTTTTAACTTAATTTGCCGCGAATATATTCGCAATTATTTTTTGAAAAATTTGCTCATCTCTAGTGGTAACAAATCATTTTTTCATAAAATGGCTGTGAAGCCAGCTAATCAGCAGATAACCATTCCTTGTGATCTCACAGCCCTATAAAAGCCTCATACTGGTCACTATTTCACTGTGAACTGAGCATAGGTGGCAAGCGCAAGTGACAGTGTTTTGGTAAGCTTGTAATTGTAGAATATTGGATAGGGACAGAGCAGAAACAGTGTAGGAAGATCATATGGGGCAGTTTTTAGACACTGCAGGGAGAGCATAGGAAGAGAATCGGGAGACTGCAGGGACAGTGCAGCCGCAGTGTAATCACACTGAGCATCTTGTTCAACTGCTGTGTCATTCTTTCTTAATCTGTTATGTAATACATAGACTTACTGTGCATCAGACTCATTTTCAACAGGCGGTCTAATACATAGATGTGTTTACCTAATTAATCTGCTGCGCCATTCATACTTAATCTGTTCTATTATACAGAGACTTACTGTGTATCAGACTCATTGACAACAAGCGGTCTAATATATATGCACATTTATCTAGGACACTTGCTGCACCCTTAATACTTAATCTGTTCTATTATACATAGCCCTACTGTGCATCAGGTTAAGTCTCAACAGGCGGTCTAATATATAGGTGCATTATTAAAGGCACCTATTGTGCCTTTAATAATTAATCTGTTCAGTTATACATAAATTTACTGTGAAACAGACTCAGCGTATACATGTGGTGTAATATATAGGTGCGTTTATCTAGTTCATCTGGGGAAGCACAGTGGCTAAGTGGTTAACACAGTGGCTCAGTGGTCAGCACTGCTACTATGCGTTGGGGTCTTAGGTTTCAACCTGACAAAGGACAACATCTGTATGGAGTTTGTATGTTCTCCCCAAGTTTGCATGGGTTTCCTATCACACTCCAAAGACATACTGATAGGGACCCTAGATTGTGAGCCCTATTGGGGACAGCTTAATTTTAATGTCTGTAAAGCGCTGCAGAATATAGCAGCACTATATAAATTCATAAAATAAATAAAAACTCTTCTACGCCATTTAACCTCTTGCGGACACAGGGCGTACCGGTACATCCTGTGTATTTCCGATCACCGCCGCGCGGCGGGCGGTGATCGGAACAAGGTGCCTGCTCAAATCATTGATCCTTTGACCCCCCGTGTCAGTGATCGCCGCAAAACGCAGGTCAATACCTGGTGCGGCGGTGGCTGGCGGCGGTGCCATCGGGTCCCCATGCGGCTGTAGGGGTGACCCAATGACATGGAAAGCAGTGCGAAGCCTTCCTTAGGCATTGGCGCTGCCTTACGGTGACGAGCCTGTGAGATCCAGCCCCCTGGATCCCACAGGCCGGAAGCTGTATAAGTAATACTCACTGTATTACTCATACAGTCAATGCATTCCAATACAGAAGTATTAGAATGCCTTGTAAAGGATTAGACCCCCAAAAGTTGAAGTCCCAAAGTAGGACAAAAAATAAAGTTAAAAAAAAGTTGAAAAAATAAAGTTTCCCCCCCAAAAAATTTAAAGTTTCAAGTAAAAATAAACAAAAACGTCATTTTCCCCAAATAAAAATTGTAAAAAATAGGGGGGGAAAAAAAGTTTACATATTAGGTATTGCCGCGTCCGTATCGACCGTCTCTATAAACATATCACATGACCTAACCCCTCAGATGAACACCGTAAAAAATAAAAAATAAAAACTGTGATAAACAAACAATTTTTTTGTCACCTTACATCACAAAAAGTACAACAGCAAGCGATCAAAAAGGTGTATGCCCACCAAAATAGTACCAATCTAATCGTCACCTCATCCTGCCAAAAATTTCCCCCTACCTGAGACAATCGCCTAAAAAATAAAAAAAACTATGGCTCAGAATATGGAGACACAAAAACATCATTTTTTTTTTGTTTAAAAAAAAACTGTTATTGTGTAAAACTTACATAAATTATATATTTTTTATACATATTAGGTATCACCGCGTCCATATCGACCGGCTCTATAAAAATATCACATGACCTAACCCCTCAGATGAACACCGTAAACAAATAGAAAATAAAAACTGTGCTAAATAAACCATTTTTTGTCAACCTACATCACAAAAAGTGTAATAGCAAGCGATCAAAAAAAGTCATATGCACCCCAAAATAGTGCCAATCAAACCGTCATCTCATCCCGCAAAAAATGAGACCCTACCTAAGATAATCGCCCAAAAAACGGAAAAATTATGGCTCTCAGACTATGGAAACAATAAAACATGATTTTTTTTGTTTCAAAAATGAAATCATTGTGTAAAACTTACATAAAAAAATAAACAGTATACATATTAGGTATCGCCGCGTCTGTAATAACTTGCTCTCTAAAAATATCACATTACCTAACCCCTCAGGTGAATACCGTAAAGAAACAAAAATAAAAACGGTGTAAAAAAGCCATTTTTTGTCAGCTTACATCACAAAAAGTGTAATAGCAAGCGATCAAAAAGTCATACGCACCCCAAAATAGTGCCAATCAAACCGTCATCTCATCCCGCAAAAATCATACCTTACCCAAGATTATCCCCAAAAACTGAAAAATCTATGGCTCTCAGACTATGGAAACACTAAAACATGATTTTTTTTGTTTTAAAAAAAATGAAATCATGGTGTAAAACGTACATAAATAAAAAAAAAAGTATACATATTAGGTATCGCCGAGTCCGTGACAACCTGGTCTATAAAAATACCACATGATCTAACCTGTCAGATGAATGTTGTAAATAACAAAAAATAAAAACGGTGCCAAAACAGCTATTAGAGTGGAGCGGACACCTGGATGTTTGGGTTTGGAAGTCAATGGAGACCCGAACTTTTGGGCACTAAAATGGCTCTAAAATAGTCCTGGAAAGGGCTAGAGGGCTGCAAAAGGCATCAAAATGTGCTTAAAAAGGACCTTTCACCGATTATGACAATGTGAACTAAGTATACAGAAACATAGAAACATAGAATGTGTCGGCAGATAAGAACCATTTTGCCCATCTAGTCTGCCCAATATACTAAATACTATGGATAGCCCCTAGCTTTATCTTATATGAAGGATGGCCTTATGCCTATCCCATGCATGCTTAAACTCCTCCACTGTATTTGCAGCTGCCACTTCTGCAGGAAGGCTATTCCATGCATCCACTACTCTCTCAGTAAAGTAATACTTCCTGATATTACTTTTAAACCTTTGCCCCTCTAATTTAAAACTATGTCCTCTTGTAGCAGTTTTTCTTCTTTTAAATATTCTTTCCTCTTTTACCTTGTTGATTCCCTTTATGTATTTAAAAGTTTCTATCATATCCCCTCTGTCTCGTCTTTCTTCCAAGCTATACATGTTAAGGTCCTTTAATCTTTCCTGGTAAGTTTTATCCTGCAATCCATGTACCAGTTTAGTAGCTCTTCTCTGAACTCTCTCCAAAGTATCAATATCCTTCTGGAGATAAGGTCTCCAGTACTGAGCACAATGCTCCAAATGAGGTCTCACTAGTGCTCTGTAGAGCGGCATGAGCACCTCCCTCTTTCTACTGGTAATGCCTCTCCCTATACACCCAAGCATTCTGCTAGCATTTCCTGCTGCTCTATGACATTGTCTGCCTACCTTTAAGTCTTCTGAAATAATGATCCCTAAATCCCTTTCCTCAGATACTGAGGTTAGGACTGTATCACTGATTTTATATTCTGCTCTTGGGTTTTTACGTCCCAGGTGCATTATCTTGCACTTATCAACATTAAATTTTATTTGCCAGATTTTTGACCATTCCTCTAGTTTTCCTAAGTCCTTTTCCATTTGGTGTATTCCTCCAGGAACATCAACCCTGGAGACATGGAGAGCGGCGCCCGGGGATCTCACTGCGCTTACTATTATCCCAGGGCGCCGCTCCGTTCTCCCGTTATGCCCTCCGG
This sequence comes from Bufo bufo, assembly GCF_905171765.1. Taxonomy (NCBI): domain Eukaryota; kingdom Metazoa; phylum Chordata; class Amphibia; order Anura; family Bufonidae; genus Bufo; species Bufo bufo. The sequence continues at coordinate 202,989,154 of NC_053391.1, read as the reverse complement.
TATCTTCGCTCAGTAAGTTATAGTAGGCGGAGATTTCAGTCACTAAATTATGGTAGGCGGAGTCTGCCCTTGTTCTGCTGTAACGCTGGCCAATCTCAGCGCAGAGCTCACAGCCTGGGAGGTTATTTTCTCCCAGGCTGTGAGCTCTGCAATGTGATTGGGCAGCGCTACAGCAGAACAAGGGCAGACTCCGCCTACCATAACTTTGTGACCGAAGATACCGGAGGGCATACCGGGAGAATGGAGAGGCGCCAGGGATAACAGTAAGTGCAGTGAGATCCCCGGGCGCCGCTCTCCATGTCTGTATACTTAGTTCACATTGTCATAATCGGTGAAAGAGCACTTCTTCAAGAGCATGACAACTGTTCTGCAAACAAATGTGGATAGGGAAATGACTTAAAATAACATAAAATACAGAAAAATTTAAAATAACAATCTGGATGTTGGAGTAGGAGGTTGAGGAGGCGGTGGATGGGTAGATGTGGCGGTGTAGGCTGACGTGGCGGTGTAGGTGGAAGCGGCGGTGAAGGAGGAATAGGTAGCCCACACTGATTTGTGTTATTTTTTATTTTTAAATTGGGGTATCCACAAAAGTATTGGGACATATAACAAAATAAAACTAAGAATAAGTGCACTTGAGTACAAGAATGGATGGTTGAGGCTGGTATAAATGTCTATTCTGCACAAGGTAAAGACAAGTCCTGTGGGATCCATGCCTAAGAGCTACAACAGAGGATTTTGAGAGATTTAGGCCCCTGATAGAAATGCAGAGCAGGGGTTCATCCATGGAAAAAGGTGGTTCATGTCACCCAGCAATACAACAGAGGATTTTGAGAGATTTAGGTCCCTGTCAGCAATGCAGAGCAGGGGTTTATTCACGGCAAAAGGGGGATCATGTCACCCAGCAATACAACAGAGGATTTTGAGAGATTTAGGCCCCAGTCACCCAGGCACAGCAATGGTTCATTCACGGCAAAAGGGGGTTCATGTCACCCAGCAATAGAACAGAGGATTTTGAGAGATTTAGGCCCCTGTCAGCAATGCAGAGCAGGGGTTCATTCACTGCAAAAGGGGGTTCATGTCACCCAGCAATAGAACAGAGGATTTTGAGAGATTTAGGCCTCTGTCAGCAATGCAGAGCAGGGGTTCATTCACGGCAAAAGGGGGTTCATGTCACCTAGCAATACAACAGCGGATTTTGAGAGATTTAGGCCCCTGTCACCTAGGCACAGCAGGGGTTTGTATACGGCAAAAATGGTAAAATGTCACCCGACAATTGAAAATAAGAATTTTGTCAATTTAGGGCACTAAAATTGCCTTCTTTTTTTTTATTAAAATGGCTCTAAAATAGTCCTTGAATAGGCTAGAGGGATGTAAAAGGCAGTAAAATGTGCTTAAGAGCATGGCAACTGCTCTGCAAACAAATGTGGATAGGTAAATAACTTAAAATGAAATAAAATAACTAAAAATTACAAATTATTAACCTGCAACTCAGAGAAGGAGGTGGATATAGAGTCGGAGGTTGAGGAGGCGGTGAATGTGGTGTTGTAGGTGGAGGCAGCAATGGAGGAGGAACAGGTAGTCAACAATGTTTTTTTTTTTTTTTTTTATTGGGGTTGGTAGCCCCCAAAATATTGTGACAAATAAAAAAAAAGAAAACAAAGAATCATTGCACTTGACTTGAGTACAAGAATGTATGTTTGATGGTGGTATAAATGTCTATTCTGCACAAGGTACAGACAAGTCTTGTGGGATCCAAGCCTGGTTCATTTTAATGAACGTGAGCTTGTCCACATTGGCTGTGGACAGGCGGCTGCGTCTGTCTGTAATGACGCTTTCTGCCGTGCTAAATACACGTTCAGAGAGTACACTGGCTGCAGGGCAGGCCAGCACCTCCAAGGCATACAGGGCAAGCTCTGGCCATGTGGACAATTTGGAGACCCAGAAGTTGAATGGGGCCGCACCATCAGTCAGTACTTGTAGTCGTATGCACAGGTACTGTTCCACCATGTTGTTCAAATGCTGCCTCCTGCTAACACGCTCCATATCAGCAGTTGGGGCCGGTTCTTGCAGCGAGGTGACAAAGCTTTTCCACATGTCGGCCATGTTAACCCTGCCTTCTGAGGTGCTGATGCTGACACAGCTGCGTTGGCGACCTCTTCCTCTTCCTCCTCCCCTGCCTTCGCCTTGTGCTTCCACTTGTCCCCCGGCGTTAGTTGGGAATGCTCTCAGGAGCGCGTCTACCAGCGTGCGCCTGTAGTCGCGCATCTTCCGGTCACGCTCTAGTAAGGGGAATTAATGACGGTACATTGACTTTGTAACAGGGATCCAGCAGGGTTGCCACCCAGTAGTCAGCACACATTAAAATGTGGGCAACTCTGCAGTCATTGCGCAGGCACTGCAGCATGTAGTCGCTCATGTGTGCCAGGCTGCCCAGAGGTAAGGACAAGCTGTCCTCTGTGGGAGGCGTATCGTCTGCGTCCTCCATATCCCCCCAGCCACGCACCAGTGATGGGCCCGAGCTGCGTTGGGTGCCACCCCGCTGTGAACATGCTTCATCCCCATCCTCCTCCTCCTCCTCCTCATCCTCCTCCTCCTCGTCCTCCAGTTGTGGGCCCTGGCTGGCCAAGTTTGTACCTGGCCTCTGCTGTTGCAAAAATCCTCTTTCTGAGCCACTTCTAAAAGACTGCCCTCGCACCAGTGATGACCCCTCTTCCTCCTCCTCGTCATGGGCCACATTCTCTTCCATTATCGCCCTAAGTGTTTTCTCAAGGAGACATAGAAGTGGTATTGCAACGCTGATAACGACATTGTGGCGAAACCGACCTCGCCACTGGGTTTTGGAGAGGACTGGCTGCTGGCCTCTTGCCCCAGGATTATGGGCCATATAATAACTTTTAAACCCCTGAACCGATTCAAGTGAATTTTGGATAAGTTTGTCCCCAAGTTATACTGTTTAAATTGATGTAAGTTATATGTATGGCCAATGGAAACTCACAAAGTTGTAACAATTTATAATAAGTGTAACTTGTCAGCTTGGGAGGAAAATGCTGGGTGTGTTTCTATTGTGCCATTGTCCCATTGTGTGTTTAAATGGTGATGTCTGTTCTGTTGTACTCACATGTGTATTGGCGATCTCCCTTTGTCCTCATAGATAATTGAATTGCTCCTCAGGTTGTCTCCGGGATAGAGAGGAGGAGACCATGATGCATTGTGGGGATATGTTGTCCTATGTCACAGTCTTCATTCTGGTCCTCTGGGGGCGTGAACGATTGGTTGCTGTTGTATCATTGTATGTGTTGTAAATTACTGATTGGTTATATTTCAAACCCCTGTGGGCAGTACTATGTTTGTGGTTTATGAATAAAAGAGGCTGTACGTGAAGTACAGTCAGACCACTGCTTGACCCTCAACACGGAGCCTTGTCTCATTATTGGGGGGATTCACTGTATGCTGCTAGAAGACCTATTGCCAGAAGTGTAAGCTGATCCCTGTTCGTCTGCTAGCAGCTATTCGTGAGGTTCCAGTTTGGAGTGCTACTTTGTATCCAGTTCGGGAGTTTGGTGTATCCTGCAGTAGCTGTGCCTGTCTCTCAGAAAGGGGCTTATCGCCTGAACGGATTTTAACCCCTTGTCTGCTGAAACGGTCCGTTACATTGGTGGCCAGCAGCGGGATCGTTCCTACAGCCAGAAGGACAGCTACAGGAGACACCATTTTTGTGGATTCTACAATTTAAGGACAACGCATGTCCCAGTACAGCGTCCCTGACAGTAGCAGGATGGAACCAGCAGTGTTATACGAGGAGGAGGACCTGGATGGCCGGGATGCATTAAGGAAAGGCATCTGGTACCAGGCCCTGGATAATCTACAATACCAGCGGGGTGAGAGTCTCCCCAGTGAAGAGCAGCGGTTGCAGAAGCAAGTGGCCCTGCGGATGCCCTTCCTGGGAGAGCAGCCCCTGAAGGAATGGGTGAAGGAACTAGAGCACCGGGTATGGCAGGAGCTATGGCTGGAGGATGCCTACCAGGCGCTTTGGTGGTATATGGCACAGTATATACCCTGGACAGCCGAACATGACAAGCCAGAGGGAGAGGATTTTTATGGTCCTGGCTTGTTATGGGAGTCCTTTGCAGAACCTGACTTCGGGAGCCCTGTACAGTCCAGACTTCAGGACATTTTCTATGAGAGGGAGGCTAGGCATGAGTGGAATGACCCCCATGAGGTAGAGCAAGACCTGGCTCACCTAGCAACCCTGGAGTGGGAACTGGAGCAGGACTACTGAGATCTCTTCCACTCCATTGAGAAGGCTCAGCAGGACGGTAAGGTGACAGACCCAGATCCAGACCCATTCAGCTGGGCAGATATTGTAGAGTGTTACTGGGAAGGACCCCAGGTGGCCGGTAGAGATGGGACCGAGGTCTCTCCACCAGTCCTGCAGGGAATTGGGAGCCCAGTCTCCATTCCCCAGTGGCAGTGTGAAGTGCAGGGAGAGGAGAGCAGCGCCCTCCCTCCCCAGCGGCAGGCTGAGTTACAGGGGGCAGAGGTAGTTGTTCCTGCCCCCCAGCAGCAGAGTGATATGCCGGGAAGGCAGTGTAAAGTGCAGGGAGAGGAGAGCAGCGTCCTCCCTCCCCAGCGGCAGACTGAGGTACAGGGGGCAGAGGTAGTTGTTCCTGCCCCCCAGCAGCAGAGTGATATGCCGGGAAGGCAGTGTGAAATGCAGGGAGAGGAGAGCAGCGTCCTCCCTCCCCAGCGGCAGGCGGAGTTACAGGGGGCAGAGACAGTCGGTCCTGTCCCCCAGCGGCTTAGTGTCCAGCAGGAAATAGAGAGCCCAGTCTCCTTTCCCCACCAACAGGACACTGTATTGGGAGCGGAGACGGTCGGTCGCCCTCCCCAGCGGCCGGAAGTATGTATGGGAGAGGAGCTTGTTACCCCCTCTCCCCAGCGGCAGCTTAACGCACCAGGGGGAGACAGCAAGCCCCACAACAGTGCAGATGGGACCGTGGTCTCTGCACTTACAGCACAGGGGGTAGAGACAGTCGGTCTCCCCCTCCAACAACCAGGCTCCAACCAGGCTTCTTCCGTGGTAGCGCTGGCACCAGGGCAGAGTACCGCTGATACCTGCCCACAAAGCAACCTCCACTCCAAGCCAGGGAGCAACACAGAGACCGGGAGTACCAGCTTCCAACATAACCTTGGTGGACTCACTGGACAGAGACAGGCTACTAAAGTCAACAGGTCCAGTATTTGGTTGTGGGTGGGCTGCAAGACTAACTCAGGTACCGACCGGCGTGAGGTCAGGTATCTGGTTAGTCTTCCCTGGGGGGGGGGAGATGTGTGGCGAAACCGACCTCGCCACTGGGTTTTGGAGAGGACTGGCTGCTGGCCTCTTGCCCCAGGATTATGGGCCATATACTAACTTTTAAACCCCTGAACCGATTCAAGTGAATTTTGGATAGGTTTGTCCCCAAGTTATACTATTTAAATTGATGTAAGTTATATGTATGGCCAATGTAAACTCACAAAGTTGTAACAATTTATAATAAGTGTAACTTGTCAGCTTGGGAGGAAAATGCTGGGTGTGGTTCTATTGTGCCATTGTCCCATTGTGTGTTTAAATGGTGATGTCTGTTCTGTTGTCCTCACATGTGTATTGGCGATCTCCCTTTGTCCTCAGAGATAATTGGATTGCTCCTCAGGTTGTCTCCGGGATAGAGAGGAGGAGACCATGATGCATTGTGGGGATATGTTGTCCTATGTCACAGTCTTCATTCTGGTCCTCTGGGGGCGTGAACGATTGGTTGCTGTTGTATCATTGTATGTGTTGTAAATTACTGATTGGTTATATTTCAAACCCCTGTGGGCAGTACTATGTTTGTGGTTTATGAATAAAAGAGGCTGTACGTGAAGTACAGTCAGACCACTGCTTGACCCTCAACACGGAGCCTTGTCTCGTTATTGGGGGGATTCACTGTATGCTGTTAGAAGACCGATTGCCAGAAGTGTAAGCTGATCCCTGTTCGTCTGCTAGCAGCTATTCGTGAGGTTCCAGTTTGGAGTGCTACTTTGTATCCAGTTCGGGAGTTTGGTGTATCCTGCAGTAGCTGTGCCTGTCTCTCAGAAAGGGGCTTATCGGTCCGTTACAGGCATCATCGCCACTGGCCATGTTGGTGGAGTACTCGAAACAGCGCGACAGGGCACACAGGTCTCGCATGGAGGCCTATTCATTGGTGGTGAAGTGGTGCCGTTCCGCAGTGCGACTCACCCGTGCGTGCTGCAGCTGAAACTCCACTATGGCCTGCTGCTGCTCGCACAGTCTCTCCAGCATGTGCAAGGTGGAGTTCCACCTGGTGGGCACGTCGCACATGAGGCGGTGAGCGGGAAGGCCGAAGTTACGCTGTAGAGCAGACAGCCGAGCAGCGGCAGGATGAGAACGCTGGAAGCGCGCACAGATGGCCTGCACTTTATGCAGCAGCTCAGACATGTCGGGGTAGTTGTGAATGAATTTCTGCACCACCAAATTCAGCACATGCGACAGGCAAGGGATGTGCGCCAAAGCGACTAGTCCCGGAGCTGCGACGAGATTTCGCCCATTATCTCACAACACGAGGCCGGCTTGAGGCCCACTAGCAGCAACCACTCGTCGGTCTGTTGTTCTATACCCCGCCACAACTCCTGCGCGGTGTGGGGCCTGTCCCCCAAACACATCAGTTTCAGAATGGCCTGCTGACGTTTACCTCTGGCTGTGCTGAAGTTGGTGGTGAAGGTCTGTCGCTGACCAGATGAGGAGGTGGTAGAAGAGGAGGAGGAAGCCGAGTAGGAAGAGGAGGCAACAGCAGGCAAAGAATGATGCCCTGCGATCTTTGGCGGCAGAAGGACGTGCACCAAACAGCTCTCCGCCTGGGGCCCAGCCGCCACTATATTTACCTAGTGTGCAGTTAGTGAGATATAGCGTCCCTGGCCGTGCTTACTGGTCCACGTATCTGTGGTTAGGTGGACCTTGCCACAGATGGAGTTGCGCAGTGCACACTTGATTTTATCGGATATTTGGTTGTGCAGGGAGGGCACGGCTCTCCTGGAGAAGTAGTGGCGGCTGGGAACGACGTACTGTGGGACAGCAAGCGACATGAGCTGTTTGAAGCTGTCCGTCTCCACCAGCATGAATGAGAGCATTTCAAAGGCCAGCAGTTTAGAAATGCTGGCATTCAGGGCAAGAGATCGAGGGTGGCTAGGTGGGAATTTACGCTTTCTCTCAAAGGTTTTTTGCACCCTGCTCCGCTGTTGGCTCGGTTTCACCACTGCCTCTTCCTCCGAACTCTGAAAGTCAGTGGCATGACCTTCATTCCATGTGGGGTCTAGGACCTCATTGTCCCCTGCATCGTCTTCCACCCAGTCTTCCTCCCTGACTTCCTTTTCGGTCTGCACACTGCAGAAAGATGCAGCAGTTGGCACCTGTGTTTTGTCATCATCAGAGACGTGCTGAGGTGGTATTCCCATGTCCTAATCAGGAAACATAAGTGGTTGTGCGGTAGTGCATTCTATTTTTTCCACCACTGGGGAAAGGCTAGGTGGATGCCCTTGGGAAACCCTGCCAGCAGAGTCTTCAAACAGCATAAGAGACTGCTGCATAACTTGAGGCTCAGACAGTTTCCCTGATATGCATGGCCTTCTGCCACTGCCGCGCCAGGAGAGGAGGAGGTAAGATAAAGCAAAAAGCAGTGGCCCTGCATATATATTGACTTTATTTTATATTAGAAACCGGTCATGTCACCGAATCCGAATTAATAATTGCCATTCATAAATTAGTGGGGGATTATTATAGAGACATAAGGGGTTGGGTTGGGTTGTTCTCTCTGTCTGCTGCTGAACGGTGGCCTCGGGCCCACCACCGGCCACATTTACTAATCTTTGCTCAGGGGGGGCCCTCATGGTGTGGACTGGACTGGTCATTTTCACTAAGGAATATAGCTTAACCATTTATGTGCAAAAGAGAAAAAAAGAGGTGGCCGGTGGTGGCCCCAGGCCACAGTTCAGCAGACAGACAGAGAGAAGTCCTTATGTCTCTCGTGACTCGTCTCTCTAATAATCCACCAGTAATTTAAATAACCCCATTAGTGGGGGATTATTATAGAGATGGGAGACAAAGGGGTTCTCTCTGTCTGCTGAACTGGGGCCGGCCGGCCACATTTACTAATCTTTGCTCAGGGGGGCCCACATGGTGTGGTGTGGACTGGTCATTTTTACTAAGGAATATAGTTTAACCGTTTATGTGCAAAAGAGAAAAAAATAAGTCACTAAGTCAGCTCCAATCAGATATCTGCACATAGACCAAGAGTCTTGGTCTATGTGCAGATATCTGATTGTAGCTGACTTAGTGACTTCTTTTCTTCTCTTCTGCACATAAACGGTTAAACTATATTCCTTAGTAAAAATGACCAGTCCACACCACACCATGAGGGCCCCCTGAGCAAAGGGTGACACCAGCCATAGCAACGCCACTGCCTCTATCTGTAAGTCGCTGGAGTGCACGGCAGGCAGTGGAACTGTGAACTGTCTGAACTCTGAACGGCTGTACAGTCAGTAGTGGCATGTGACACATGTGGCAATAATAATGTGTCTGCTGGCCTGCAGCCTGGTAAAGACCTGTGTCAAGTCATGTGTGATGTGCATCCCAATTATGCCATACATACGTGTACAGATACTGGTCCTGTACTCCTGTGAGGCTGCAAGGCAGAGGTGTGGTGTGGACCACTCCTGAGACTGCATTTTGCTTAGGCCTCATGCACACGGCTTTTGTTTGGGTCCGCATCCGTTGCTCCGTTCCGTGGCCCCGGCAAAAAAATAGAACATGTCCTATTCTTGTCCGTTTTGCAGACAAGAATAGGCATGTCTACAATGGGCAATGGGCAAATTGCGGAAGGCACACGGGCGGCTTCCGTATTTTGCGGATCCGCGGTTTACTCTCCGAGGTGTGTGGATTATTATTTTTTGTGTGTGTTGTGGTGGAGGGCGTGATTGCATGCTAGGGTGTGTGAAGGTGGGATCCAGGGGGCCCAAGTAAATTCTTGCCTAGGGTCCAATCAATATTAAGGACGGCCCTGACCACCAACACCACCACCTCCGTCACCAAGCATCTCCACCATGTCACACGGCAGCGTTCAGCTCTCCATCTCACAAACATTTGAGAGAAAGCGTAAATTCCCACCTAGCCACCCTCGATCCCTGGCCCTGAATGCCAGCATTTCTAAACTACTGGCCTATGAAATGATGTCATTTAGGCTGGTGGACACAGACAGCTTCAAACAGCTCATGTCACTTGCTGTCCCACAGTATGTTGTTCCCAGCCGCCACTACTTCTCCAAGAGAGCCGTGCCTTCCCTGCACAACCAAGTATCCGATAAAATCAAGTGTGCACTGCGCAATGCCATCTGTGGCAAGGTCCACCTAACCACAGATACGTGGACCAGTAAGCACGACCAGGGACGCTATATCTCCCTAACTGCACACTGGGTAAATGTAGCGGCACCTGGGCCCCAGGCGGAGAGCTCTTTGGCGCTCGTCCTTCCGCCGCCAAGGATCGCAGGGCAACATTCTTTGCCTCCTGTTGCCTCCTCCTCCTCCTCGGCTTCCTCCTCCTCTTCTTCCACCTGCTCATCCAGTCAGCCACACACCTTCACCACCAACTTCAGCACAGCCTGGGGTAAACGTCAGCAGGCCATTCTGAAACTCATATGTTTGGGGGACAGGCCCCACACCGCGCAGGAGTTGTGGCGGGGTATTGAGCAACAGACCGACGAGTGGTTGCTGCCGGTGAGCCTCAAGCCCGGCCTGGTGGTGTGCGATAATGGGCGAAATCTCGTCGCAGCTCTGGGACTAGCCGGTTTGACGCACATCCCTTGCCTGGTGCATGTGCTGAATTTGGTGGTGCAGAAATTCATTCACAACTACCCCGACATGTCAGAGCTGCGGCATAAAGTGCGGGCCGTCTGTGCGCGCTTCCGGCGTTCACATCCTGCCGCTGCTCGGCTGTCTGCGCTACAGCGGAACTTCGGCCTTCCCGCTTACCGCCTCATATGCGACGTGCCCACCAGGTGGAACTCCACCTTGCACATGCTGGACAGACTGTGCGAGCAGCAGCAGGCCATAGTGGCGTTTCAGCTGCAGCACGCACGGGTCAGTCGCATTGCGGAACATCACCACTTCACCACCAATGACTGGGCCTCCATGCAAGACCTGTGTGCCCTGTTGCGCTGTTTTGAGTACTCCACCAACATGGCCAGTGGCGATGACGCCGTTATCAGCGTTGCAATACCACTTCTATGTCTCCTTGAGAAAACACTTAGGGCGATGATGGAAGAGGAGGTGGCCCAGGAGGAGGAGGAGGAGGAGGAAGAGGGGTCATTTTTAGCACTTTCAGGCCAGTCTCTTAGAAGTGACTCAGAGGGAGGTTTTTTGCAACAGCAGAGGCCAGGTACAAATGTAGCCTGATTCTCTGCTATGACATGAAGCCTGAATCTCTGCTATGGGACCTCTCTCCTCTGTCTGGGTGCCGGGGACTAAAAATATCTGACAATGTCCTGGTCCAGTGGTGGGTGACATGAAGCCTGATTCTCTGCTATGACATGAAGCCTGAATCTCTGCTGTGGGGTCTCTCTCCTCTGTCTGGGTTCCGGGGCCTAAAAATATCTAAACAGTGGCCTGTTCCAGTGGTGGGTGACATGAAGCCTGATTCTCTGCTATGACATGAAGCCTGATTCTCTGCTATGGGACCTCTCTCCTCTGTCTGGGTGCCGGGGCCTAAAAACATCTGACAATGGCCTGTTCCAGTGGTGGGTGACATGAAGCCTGATTCTCTGCTATGACATGAAGCCTGATTCTCTGCTATGGGACCTCTCTCCTCTGTCTGGGTGCCGGGGCCTAAAAATATCTGACAATGGCCTGTTCCAGTGGTGGGTGACATGAAGCCTGATTCTCTGCTATGACATGAAGCCTGAATCTCTGCCATGGGGCCTCTCTCCTCTGTCTGGGTGCCGGGGCCTAAAAATATCTGACAGTGGCCTGTTCCAGTGGTGGGTGACATGAAGCCTGATTCTCTGCTATCACATGAAGCCTGATTCTCTGCTATGGGAGAATCAGGCTTCATGTCACCCCTGTCCACATTTGTTTGCAGGGGATTTACCTACATTTTGCTGCCTTTTGCAGCCCTCTAGCCCTTTCCTGGGCTATTTTACAGCCTTTTTAGTGCCTAAAAGTTTGGGTCCCCATTGACTTGAGTTCGGGGCGAAGTTCGGGTCGAGTTCGGATCCTGAACCCGAACATTTTCGGGAATTTCGGCCGAACTTCTCGAACCCGAACATCCAGGTGTTCGCTCAACTCTAGTAGTTAGCACAAGTAGCAGCAGAAGAAGGAGAAGTGGTAGCAGCAGCCGCAATGACAGGGCAGAGCTGCAAATGTCATACAGCGGTTGTGTTTTGAACAACAATCCAGCTGTACTGGAATGGTTGACTCACTATTCAAAATAGTCACAGGTGACAACAAATACACACATCCAAGAATCTGTGGATTCCTCTGACACCACACTTAGTTGGCAAGGCCCAGAAACAACCTCTGTGCCCTCACCTGTCCTGCAACTGCCTCTTTATTTTTCACGGGCAGAGGTAGGCTAGGATATTGAGTCCATGTAGTGTGACATGCGGTATGAGTTCTGGAGGACACGTCTAGATGTAGCTGAGACGGTCTCTCGTATTTCGGCTCGGTTTTCCTTTTGAAATTGACCTCTATCGGTGTTAACATCGAGTCGGACGTGCGTATTGTGAATTACAGAGGGTGTCTTGGTTTGGTACTATGTTGTTGCTGCCCAAACCTCCTCTGTGCCTTGTTGTGTTGCTAGGAGCCGGTCATACAATGCCAAAGCCTTACGATGGGGCGCACGCTGGGCTGTGTTTTCCATGAGTACAACTCACCCGGGTGGGAGACACACATCCTCAGCCTAAACTCCATGCGCGGTCACTGCACTGTGATCATTCGCCTGCCGTCATCTGTACGGATACGTAGTGGTAGCAGGACCGTTCGGTATGTGTATGTTCATTTATTGGTATGCTATGTTTCCCTGTTTTCCGCTGATTCGCCCGGACTCATACCTACCTCTGTCTCCTGGATCGCCCAGGCTCATACCTACCTCTGTCTCCTGGATCGGCCAGGGTTATTAAAAAGAGAAAATAAATAAATAAATAAAAAAAAAATTATAAAAAAAGGGGAAAAAAAATGGATCGCCCAGGCTCACACCTGCCTCTGTCTCCTGGATCGCCCAGGCTCACATTTGCCTCTGTCTCCTGGATCGCCCAGGCTCACACCTGCCTCTGTCTTCTGGATCGCCCAGGCTCACACCTGCCTCTGTCTCCTGGATCGCCCAAGCTCGCACCTGCCTCTGCCTCCTGGATCGCCCATGCTCGCACCTGCCTCTGCCTCCTGGATCGCCCAGGCTCGCACCCACCTCTGCCTCCTGGATCGCCCAGGCTCGCACCTACCTCTTCCTCCTGGATCGCCCAGGCTCGTACCTACCTCTGCCTCCTGGATCGCCCAGGCTTGCACCTGCCTCTGCCTCCTGGATCGCCCAGGCTCGCACCTGCCTCTGCCTCCTGGATCGCCCAGGCTCGCACCTACCTCTGCCTCCTGGATCGCCCAGGCTCGCACCTACCTCTGCCTCCTGGATCACCCAGGCTCGCACCTACATCTGTCTCCTGGATCGCCCAGGCCCGTCATCCTCCACAGCTATTCTCCCTTTTGACTCTTATGGATTTGTTCTCCCAGGAACGTATTCTTGACCGTTTCACTTACCCGACATTTGACCGAGGTCAGGTGACCCAAGACATCAGCACAGGTATTAGCCATTTATCTCAGGTACGTTACCCAGACTGACACTAGCCTTTTCGTGGGCACCGGTCGTTCTACATTCCGATCACATATAGTTATCCGGGACCATTTCTTTCTTTGCAGGTTAAGCACGTCGCATGCTTCAGATGTGGAGGACACCATGTCACTCCCTGGAACGTCCGTCTTAGGCCAGGCCGGCACCGTGTCCCTGAGAAGCTTGACGATTCCCAGGCTCATCACTGAACTTAATAAGAGAGGCATCCCTCACCCGGCCTCTGCTCGCAAAGCAGAACTATACAAACTATTGATGACCACCCCTGGTCCGTCAGGTGTCCAGCCAGGGACCACGGACATTCAGCAGTCGCTGACACACCTACAAGCCTCCATTGACTCCCTGGTCTGCGCGGTGGCTGACGCTCAGTCCAGGGTGTAGGTGCTGGAATCTCGGGCCCCGCCCCCCCAGGTGTCCCACCCTCCGGCTGAGTGCGTTGTTCCTCAGGGGTCCTCGCTAGGTATTACTATTTTCACTCCCCAGGTGGCCCCGGCCCATTTCATATTAAAAAAGATATCCTGGCTGGGAAGGATGTGAACCTGGCGTCCATCCTTATCGCCTCACAAGATCTCCCTGAGAACAGGGTCATCAACTGTGGTGACGTCTCCCTCGTCATGAAGGCCAAGGACGCAAGGCATAACAGGAAGCTCACCATCCCGGAATTTGTGTTGGCGTTTATCCTGTTCAGGGATATTGTTTGCTCGGCCCAGCCTAGGAGGAGGGAGGAATTAGATGCGTACCTCTACTTGGTCACCGACCTGGGGCACAAGTATGGTGGCTCCTCATTTTATGACTACCACCGCTCCTTCTCGGCTAAGGCGGCTGCTGCCCTGGTTCAATTCCAGTTTGTCACCAACTGGGCCAACATCGATATGGAGCTGTTTTGTCGCCACTTTGCGGGTCTCAGGGCCCCGTCTTGTTCAGGGTGCCAGTCCATTTTCCATTCCTCGGACTGGTGTCCTAACTCGGTCAATCCCATCCAGGATAGGTCACTGCCCGGTCCCTCAGGTCTCCAACTGGGCGCCCCCGGGGTTGACAAGCTGGGTCGGCCAATAGTGTACCTGGGTAAGAGCCAGGTCTGCAACAATTTTAACGCGAACGGTTGCGTCTTCAACGGTTGCAGGACTTTCCACATCTGCTCGTTGTGCTTCAGGGCTCACCCTCGTCCCGCCTGTCCCAAAAGGTCTGCGAAACAGTCATGACTAGCCAACATTGACCTCAATCTCCTTGGCGTCCTTCTGCGGGATCACCCCGATCGAGGTTTCGTGCAATTTTTGCTGTCTGGCTTCGCGGAGGGCTTCCACACGGGCCTTATCGCCCTGCCGCAGACGTCTTGGGAAGGTGGCAACCTGAGATCTGCTTCTGAGGACCCGGCGGCAGTTGAGGAGTTGCTCCAATCCGAAGTCGACAAGGGTTTCCTCATTGGCCCGCTTGAGTCCATACCATTCTCTTCCTGGCGCATTAACCCCATTGGCCTGGTGTCTAAGAAAACTTCAAGTAAAAAGCGGTTAATCTACGACCTGTCCGCGCCTCATGCCTCTGCAGTTCCCAGCCTCAACTCGCTTATCCCATCCGAGGAGTTCTCCATGCAGTATTCCTCTATAGACGAGGCAATTAAGGGCATATTGAACCCCCTCTTTTTTCAGGTGCTGCCAGGAGCGGATCCCACGGGGTCTCCTCTCCCGGTCTTCCATTCTCTGGTGATGGGTTAGAGGAACCTGGTACAACATTCCCTCTCCTCCAATACCATCAGGAACTACCAAGCCGGCTTTAAGGTTTATGAAGTTTTCTCCAGGTCCCACCCGCAAGGTTGCTTGGATGATATCTCCTACACCCTGGCGTTCATAGCCCACTGTCATCACAACCTCAGGCTGTCATACAACTCCATCAAGCTGTACTTAGCCGGGATACAGCACTGCGCCATGCTTCGTAATCCGAACGGAGGTTCCATTTTCTCAGTGCAGGCAGTCAAGGCTGCCCTTAGGGGAATCCATAACAGCGGGGATGCCCCTCCAGCCCGTAGACAGCCGGTCTCCGGCGAGATGTTTAGGAGATTTTCGTCCGCACTGGATGGCCATCCTTTTGGGCACTCTCCTAGTTTGGTTATTAAGGCAGCTATGTACCTCGGGTTTTATGGGTTCCTTAGGCCAGGCAAATTCACCAGCACTTCCTCTAAACATCAGGGCTTGCAGGTGCGGCAATTGTCCTGGGTCCATGACCATTTTGTCCTCCAGCTTCCATCCACGAAATCCAATCAACATGGGCCTCCCTCGGAGGTCAGCTTCTTCAAAACTTCTAACGATTGGTTTCCGGTCATAGTCCTCCGACAATTGCTAGCTCTGCTACAAGATATCCCCCTAGATGGCCCGCTGCTGCCTTTGCATGGGAATTTCCTGACTTCAATCCAGTTCGTGTCTCACACCAGAACGCTGGCTTCAGGTCTCGGTTACAACCCGCTGGCCATCACTGGGCACTCGCTCCGGATTAGGGCTGCGTCCGCAGCGTCAAAAAACGGGGTCCCGGCGCACGTGATCAAAAGCATGGGTCGCTGGCGTTCGTCTTGTTTTACGAGGTACATTCCAAACCCGAACCAGGACTTCTTTTCCATCTGAATTAAACCAATTTTAGAAGCAAAAAACTCATGCTAATTGAGCATAAGGCCTCTATCACATTGTCATACATTTGCATCAGGATTTGATAATGATTTGGAAGCCAAACGCAAGAGAGGGTCAAAACACAGAACAGATATAAATATTTCTAGCACATTTTATCTCTGTTTTGGACCCACATACGGATGGTTTAAAGGTGTATGCTCAAAATACAGGATCCGCTTTTTTTGGGCTGTTCTCAGAAGAACAGGAAAATAAACAGTTAGGCTCCATTCACACGTCCGCAAATGTTGTCCGCACCCATTCCGCAATTGTGCGGAACGGGTGTGGAGCCATTCATTCTCTATGGGGACAGATGCCCTACGCATCCGCATTTCCGGAGCGCGGCCCCGATCTTCCGGTCCACAGCTCCGGAAAATAATAGAACATGTTCTATTCTTGTCCGCAATTGCGGACAAGAATAGGCAGTTCAATGGGGGTGGTGACCAAGTATATTGCGGATCCGCAATGCACTACGAACGTGTGAATGGACCCTTATGTGAAAACAGCTTTACTGCTGACACCCTCTGCACAGTCGTGGGGCCACTACTAGATTCTTCTCCACTGCACGGTTGAGTCCATGCCGATAAATTAGACCTGACACTGTCCTGTAAAACTGAGTTCACACTTCTGTTATTTGGTCAGTTATTTCCATCACTTATTGTCAAATTCAGGAGCCAACCCTACTCTCAGATTAGGTATTATGAATACATCTGCACCAGTTCTGTGGTTTTGACCCACCTCTGCTTTGAGCTGACAATAACTGATGAAAATAACTGACCAAATAAGTATAGTGTGAACTAAGCCTAAGGGCTCATGCACACGACTGTTGTTGTTTTGCGGTCCGTTTTTCACTGATCCTTTGTTCCGTATCTGAGTTTTTTTTCTCAGATTTAAGTTCTTTTTTCCGTTCTGTTATTCCTCAAAACATATCCATATGCGATCCATTTTTTGCGAATTGGAAATGGAAACAGTAACTTATTAATCACCAAACACATGAGCAATATGGGCTGTGCATAGCATTTCTACAGTATGGATCTGCAAAATACGGATAAAAACGGATGACATATGGATGTGTTCCGTGTGCATTCCGTATTTTTTGCGGACCCATTGACTTGAATGGGGCTTTGGACCATGATTTGCGGACAATAATAGGACATGCACTACTTTTTTGCGGAACGGAAATACGTAAGCGGAATGCACACGGAGTACCTTCTGTTGTTTTTGCAAAACCATTGAAGTGAATGGTTCCGCATACGGTCCACACTAAAAAAACGAACGGAAGCGGAGAGAAAATTTGTTCGTGTGCATGAGCCCTAATAGTAAGTCACAGTTATTCTACAGCTAACAGAAGGGATTCAAAAGCATGTGTTTGCACTGCCATAACAAGGATTAAAATAACTTTTTTTATATCTATTACTTTATTGGCACTGTGTCCTTGTCCTTATTTTGTTTCACTAAAGAGTCATTGGGACACCTGCAGGGGCACGCAGCATTTTTTTTTATACTTTTATTAGACTGCTGTATGCTTTTCTTTTGGTTTAGCCAGAAGTGTTGGTGGTCTGCACGAGGATGCGCATGTCCATATATGTGACCTGCCTGTCATTCTGATGCACAGTAAGGCTGGGTTCACACAGGCGAGATTTCCGTGCGGGTGCAATGCGTGAGGTGAACGCATTGCACCCGCACTGAATCCGGACCCATTCATTTCTATGGGGCTGTGCACATGAGCGGTGATTTTCATGCATCACTTGTGCGTTGCATGAAAATCACACCATACTCTATATTGTGCGTTTATCACGCAACGCAGGCCCCATAGCAGTGAATGGGGCTGCGTGAAAACCTCAAGCATCCGCAAGCAAGTGCGGATGCGGTGCGATTTTCACGCATGGTTGCTAAAATGACAGTCTATTCACTGTATTATTTTCCCTTATAACATGGCTATAAGGGAAAATAATAGCATTCTTTAATACAGAATGCTTAGTAAGTGGTCAATTGAGGGTTAAAAAATAAAAATAATTAACTCACCTCCTCCTCTTGATCGCGTAGTTGCCGATCTCTTCTTAGGCCCCTTTCACACGGGCGAGTATTCCGTGCGGATGCGATGCGGGAGGTGAACGCATTGCACCCGCACTGAATACCAACCCATTCATTTCTATGGGGCTGTTCAGATGAGCGGTGATTTTCACGCATCACTTATGCGTTGCTTGAAAATCGCAGCATGCTCTATATTCTGCGTTTTTCACGCAACGTAGGCCCCATAGAAGTGACTGGGGCTGCGTGAAAATCGCAAGCATCCGCAAGCAAGTGCGGATGCGGTGCGATTTGCACGCACGGTTGCTAGGAGACGATCGGGATGGAGACCCGATCATTATTATTTTCCCTTATAACATGGTTATAAGGGAAAATAATAGCATTCTGAATACAGAATGCAAAGTAAAATAGGGCTGGAGGGGTTAAAAAAATAAATAAAAAAATGTAACTCACCTTAATCCACTTGATCGCGATGCCCGGCATCTCCTTGTGTCTCCTTTGTTGAATAGGACCTGTGGTGAGCATTAAATACAGTTACAGGACCTTTGGTGACGTCACTTCGGTCATCACATGGTACGTCACATGATCTTTTACCATGGTGATGGATCATGTGATGACCGGAGTGACGTCATCATCAAAGGTCCTGTAACTGTATTTAATGCTCACCACAGGTCCTATTCAACAAAGGAGACAGAAGTAGATGCCGGGCCGCGATCAAGTGGATTAAGGTGAGTTAATTTATTTATTTTTTTAACCCCTCCAGCGCTGTTTTACTTTGCATTCTGTATTCAGAATGCTATTATTTTCCCTTATAACCATGTTATAAGGGAAAATAATACAATCTACAGAACACCGATCCCAAGCCCGAACTTCTGTGAAGAAGTTCGGGTTTGGGTACCAAACACGTGCGATTTTTCTCACGCGAGTGCAAAACGCATTACAATGTTTTGCACTCGTGCGGAAAAATTGCGGGTGTTCCCGTAACGCACCCGCACATTTTCCCGCAACTCCCGTGTGAAAGAGGCCTTACTTCTTTAATCATGAGCTGCCAGCTAAAGGACCTGTGCTGACGTCACATCACATGGTCCAATCACGTGGTCCATCACCGTGGTGATGGACCATGTGATTGGAACATTTGATGAAGCCAGTGACATCACCACAGGTCCTTTGACAGGTCCTGAAGAAAGAACAGGAGACCGGCAGCTACGCGATCAATTGGAGGAGGTGAGTTAATTATTTATTTATTTTTTAACCCTCAATTGACCTTGTACTAAGCATTTTGTATTAAAGAATGCTATTATTTTCCCTTATAACTATGTTATAAGGGAAAATAATTACATCTACACAACCTTGAACCCAAACCTGAACTTCAGTGAAGAAGTTCGAGTCTGGGTACCACATTCAGTTTTTTATCACGCGCGTGCAAAACGCATTGCACCCGCGCGATAAAAACTGAACAACGGAACGCAATCGCAGTCAAAACTGACTGCAATTGGGTACCTACTCGCGCGGGTTTGCTGCAATGCACCCGGGACACATCCGGAGCCAAAACGTGACGCCCGTGTGAACCCAGCCTAACTGTTTCACTAAAGCCTCATTCACTTGTCAGTGTTTTAGTCAGTGATTTCCAAAAGTGATTGTGAGCCAAAACCAGGATTGGAGCCTCCACAGACATAAGGTATAAAGGAAAGATCTGCATCTGTTCTGTGTTTAGAGCTTCGCCTGCTTTTGGCTCAAAATCACTGATGGAAATCACTGACCAAACACTGACGTGTGAATGAAGCATAACCAAAAAGACTAGCTATGCATGTTGCTGCAATGCAAAGTGATGTACAAGATACATTGTCCCTAAAGTTTAACAGCAGGCTGGGATAAAGCTGATTTAACGCACTTGGTGATAAAGTAATTCGTAACGAAGCAAATTTTTGGGAGAAATTCATCGAAGTGTCTGAATCAAATTTTTGAAAAATTCACTCACCTCTAAATAGCAACCATACAGAAATTTTATAATAGGGCCTGAATAATAACACCGTACAGTCCCTAAAAAATAGAACCATACAGTGCCTGAATAATAGCACCATACAGTAATTAAATAACTATCATACAATGACAAAATTATGCCACCATACAGTGAGTTAATAATACCATCACATAGCGCCATAAATGAATACCATAAAAGAATAACCAGACTGATGAAGGTGCTTATGTGTTTGAAATGTTGATAGTGTATTATAAAAATTAGTGATTAGCCAATGAAGATTAAAGCTAGGTTCACACTTGAGCATATTTGATACGCGCGTTTCACGGATGTTTTTGTGGCGTGTTCAGCGCGTTTTTGGAAATAGGAAACGTGCGTCGTACGCACGTTCTTGTGATTGACCACAGAGGCATCCAATGAAGAAACAGCCATGTCTACACTGAGGTGTCAAATGAAAGAGACTTCCTGCGGAGCAATTTCCTGGGTGTTTATGTACAGAGGAGAGTGTGTTGGTTGCAGGCTGTTAAACCATGGATCTCTGCAAATGACGACGAACTGCAGCAATAGTTGCAGCAGTGCATATAATGTGTTTGAGGAGAAGGAGACTGAGCAGGCGACGGTTCTGGGTCCATCCGGTGATTGCGTACCGACAGCAAAGAGGACAGTTCTGAGCCATGTACGATAACCTACGTGCACACGAGGAGAATTTTTTTTCTTACACACGGATGTCCATAAAGAGGTTAGTACATATACAATGCTTATTGTTGTGGTGTCCCTTATGATGGTAGCATCATAGATTAGATTTTTAAGCAGACGGTATAGCAAGATAGAAAACAAAGCTTGCATTTTATCAACCGGTTTCTGATGTATGTATATGTGAGTAAAATGTTAAAATGTTTTTTTTTTTCTATGTTTTTTATTTCATGTATTACATGGCCCATATGCTCTTTTCACGCACCATGTCATTGCTTAATTGCTAGTATTGTTAACCCTCACCGTTTTTATTTTCAACAGCTTTGATAAGCTCCTGGGGTTGATGTCCATCCCTTTGCAACGGCAGGAGACATTCATGAGGGACAGCATAGCACCAGTGGAAAGACTGATCATAACTTTGCGGTAAGTAGACAAATCACTGCACAAATAATACTTTGCGTTGTGCTGTGACTGTATATTTAGTGTGCCTTGTGGGATGTGCTGCTGCAGGTTGTGACCTATGTGTGTTTGTGCAGGGGGTATGGAATGTGTGACTGTCCTAAATATGTGTAGCACAACCATACCTAGTTGAACCACATTTAAATAAACTACAAACCCCCCAAAATAGAACCAAAAAGACACAAACACTTGAGAGTTAAATAGTAATAACATTTTAGAATTATAAATAACAGTAAAAACGGTGCAAGAAACAAGTGCTATATAAAAAGAGGATTAAGACAAGTCAACGTGCGCAGCATTTTGCCTCCTCAACATAGTTAAACACCCTGGAGGCAAAAATGAAAAAGGTGCCTAGAGTGACAGATAAAACTACAGGGTGGGCCATTTATATGGATACGCCTTAATAAAATGGGAATGGTTGGTGATATTAACTTCCTGTTTGTGGCACATTAGTATATGTGAGGGGGGAAACTTTTCAAGATGGGTGGTGACCATGGCGGCCATTTTGAAGTCGGACATTTTGAATACAACTTTTGTTTTTTCAATAGGAAGAGGGTCATGTGACACATCAAACTTATTGGGAATTTCACAAGAAAAACAATGATGTGCTTGGTTTTAATGTAACTTTATTCTTTCATGAGTTATTTACAAGTTTCTGACCACTTATAAAATGTGTTCAATGTGCTGCCCATTGTGTTGGATTGTCAATGCAACCCTCTTCTCCCACTCTTCACACACTGATAGCAACACCGCAGGAGAAAGGCTAGCACAGGCTTCCAGTATCCGTAGTTTCAGGTGCTGCACATCTCGTATCTTCACAGGATAGACGATTGCCTTCAGATGATACGAGATGTGCAGCACCTGAAACTACAGATACTGGAAGCCACCCATCTTGAAAAGTTTCCTCCCTCACATATACTAATGTGCCACAAACAGGAAGTTAATATCACCAACCATTCCCATTTTATTAAGGTGTATCCATATAAATGGCCCACCCTGTACTTTGGCCAAATTCACAAATCTTGGTATTGGGGGAACGCAAAGTCAGGCTCGTCCTCCTGCATTCCCTCCCTGCGAATGCCAACCTGCATTTGGCTGCTGGTGGTGGTGCTGTGCCCCAGGCTGGTGGAGGGATAGTCATAGGGTGAATGTGTGCGTGGGTGCCATGTATCGTGAGGGTGGTGCATGGGTGATTGTAGGTAGGTTTGGGACGTGTGTGTGAATGGGTGTTGCATGAAAGGGTGCAATTGTCTGGTGTGTGTTGTCATCAGGTGGAATTAAGTAGTCAATACACCTGGTTATTGCATCCCGTAGTTCTGTCTGTCGACTACTGGGCACCTTTTTCATTTTGTCCTCCAAGCTGAGAAGGAAATGGGCCTCGCATGCGAGCTTGGGGACTGGATGGGCCATGGCCTCAAGGCAATCAATGAGCCTGTCCTCTTCGCGTTCAGGCCTCTTTCTTCTGGGACGAATAATTGTCCTACTGCAGGCAGGTTCCAGGGCAGGTGGGGCAGTAGTTGTGGGGGTTGCTGATGGTGGGGTGGGATTGGGTGGGTTTGTGGACTTGGGGGCCCAGTAGAGCCGCAGGCATCACTTTCCCAGGTGGCCTCCTCCTCTTCCTCTTCCTGCCTCTGAGTAGCCTCCCAGCTACTGTCGGTGCTGTTAACAGGAAAGTATACATAAGTATGTGCAATATATGAATGTGAATGAATGTAATGTTACACATGACCCTCACAAACATTAGTATTGACTTGACTAACCTACGCATTTCTGTGCAGGGAATTAGGAATGCCAATTGTTCTGCATGAACATAGCTGGATGGGGCACTTGCAGCTGCTCCGCTCCTGTATTCACGCTCCTTGCATCTGTGCCGCATGAAGGCATCCTTGAGGCTCTTCCACTTACATTTGAGGATATTGACTGTTGAAAAGAAATATAAACATCAACTAATGCAATTGTTCTTTCCTTTTCCATATCTTAGGTATTTAGCAACTGGACAGTCATTGGTCAGTCTGCACTATGCCTTCGTGATTGGGAAATCGACAGCAAGCAACATCATCCAGGAAACATGCTGTGCCATATGCTGTTGTGATGTCTAAACCTAACAACGAGGAGTGGCTTAAAATTGCGCAAACATGTGACAAAACATACAATTTTCGCAACTGTGTGGGTGCGCTAGACGGAAA
Organism: Bufo bufo; assembly: GCF_905171765.1. Taxonomy (NCBI): domain Eukaryota; kingdom Metazoa; phylum Chordata; class Amphibia; order Anura; family Bufonidae; genus Bufo; species Bufo bufo. The sequence goes on along the minus strand of NC_053391.1, from coordinate 202,966,234 downwards.
GCATATCCGTGTAATCAAACCCAAGAGGAGTGGCAGTCGATTTTTTAATTATAAGAAATTCTTTTCGGTTGTCCTTTTTGCCGTATCTGATGCCAACTACTGCTTCAGATACATAGATGTTGGATCGTATGGAAGCAGCTCAGACTCGGCGGTATTCGCCCATTCAGAGTTTGGACAAATGCTGAATCACGATGCTCTGGACCTTCCGGGGAACACCAGGCTGCCTGGTACCGCTGATCCTGCTATTCCTTTTGTCTTTGTAAGAGACGAGGCATTTGCTCTGGGTGAGCATCTTATGAGGCCCTACTCAAGCCGTGGACTGTGCCTTGAGAGGAGGGTCTTACAAATGGCGCTTTCTGCACTCGCCAATCAACCTGAAATTGGAGAACGCCATCTCTGCGGTTACGGCAGCTTGTGCCCTTCACAATTTCGTACGCCAGAGGGATGGATTCAATTTTGAGGATTCATTGGTGCATTCCATGGAGAGTACAAATTGCACCGGCGTCCGTGGTAACACAGATGGAGCCACCATTAGGGACAAGTTTGCAGCCTATTTCATGTCACCGGAGGGGGAGGTGCCATGGCAATTGCAAGCTATACAATCATAATTATTATAATACCCCTAAAGACTTCTTGCCTTTTCTCTTTGCTCTGTGTTGCATTGGTAGTTGTTGTTTTTCTGAATAAAGTTGATTTGTATTTGACTATGTTCTGACCCTTGTTTTTTTTTTTAGATTGACAATTTGCACGTTGAAATTATGCGCACACCCACTCTCACAACACACACAATGGTAGCTGGTGGTGGCATCTGCATTCTGCATTCTACTCATGTTGAGCTAGAAATCACAGAATACCTGAGTCAGGGTTTGGGAACCTGCTGCATGCAATAGCTGTGCATATACTATAACATACAGTTGGCACACATGTGCACACGTGGAGGAATATATTGAACCATTACAATAACATTACGTATGGTAGGTAACACATGACACTGCACACATGTCTCTACCTTTTGCTTCTTTCACTTGCTTTCCCATACTCTCCCAATCTGGCCAGATATTTTTGCCAATATCCTCCCATGCCTGCTGCCTGCTTCGCCGATTCTTATATTTTGCATCCTGCATGTCGTAGAGGCAGCGCTTCTCCTGCACCAACCGAATCAGTGATTCACTGTCAATGCCACATACATTAGAATCCTCCATCTTGTCGGCCGAGAAATTTGGCTGAGGTCACCTGGGTGTGGTCTGTGTGCCCGTTGCCATGTGCGAAACATGCGTCCGTTCACGCGTTTTTAAGAAGGAAAACACGTAAACGTCCATTTTGCGCCCTGTTCTTCTTTGGGCGTAGGGAATTTTAGAGCGCGTTCGTACGCGCTGTAAAACGCGCAGGTGAAAACCATGCCCATAGGGAAACATGGGTTTTCGCCTGTTGAGCGTTTTACAGCGCGTAGGAACGCGATGTAAAACGCTCAGGTGTGAACCAAGTGTATGTTTAAAATACTTTTGAAATATTATAGTGAAATATCAATGATAGTCTGTGTGCTTAGACGTCTTCCAGTTGCTTAAACGAGGAGGCAGAAGAATTTAGCTTAGTGCTGCAAAAGCAATGGCAGGTACTCTGTATGCATTCCGTTTTCGTCTTTCCGTTCAATTCAAAGATTGAACATGTCTTATTATTGCCTGCAAATCACGTTCCGTGGCTCCATTTAAGTCAATAGTTCCGCAAAAAAAACGGAATGCATACAGAATGCATCTGTATGTCTTCCGTATCCGTTCAGTTTTTGAGGAGCCATCTATTGAAAATTTTATGCCCAGGCCAATTTTTTTATGTACTTACTGTTTAAACATTATTGAATGTTTCTGTTCCACAAAAAATGGATCACAAACGGAAACCAAACAGAAAAACGGAACGGCAAAACGGAACGGAAATGGAAACACTACTGAAACAAAAACCCGGGAAAAAAGGAATAAATAAAAACAGACTGCAAAATACTGAAAAAGCCATATGGTCGTGTGCAAGAGGCCTAAGGCCTCTTGCACAGGAATGTTTTTTTTTTTTTTTTCGTTTCGTTTTTTTGTGTTCCGTTTGCGGTCTGTATGCAGAACCATTCACTTCAATGGGTCAGCAAAAACAATGGAAGCTACTCCGTATGCATTCAATTTCCGTTTTTCCCTTCTGTTCAAAGATAGAACATGTCCTAGTATTGCCTGCAAATCACGTTCCATGGCTCCATTCAAGTCAATAGTTCAGCAAAAAAACCTGAATGCATACGGAATGCATCCGTATTTCTTCCGTATCCGTTCCGTTTTTGCGGAACCATGTATTGAAAATGTTATGCCCAGCCCAATTTTTTTATGTACTTATTGTATGCTTCCGTTTCTGTTTGTGATATGCAAAAAATGGATCGCAAATGGAAACCAAACAGAAAAATGGAATGGAAACGGAAACACTACTGAAACAAAAACCCAGAAAAACGGATCCGTTAAGCATGGACCGCAAAATACTGAAAAAGCCATATGTTCATGTGCAAGAGGACTAAGGGCTCATGCACACGAACGTCTTTTGCGTTCAGTATACTGGCCGTTTTTTTTGTTCAGTATGCGTTACTTATACTGAACCATTCTTGTCAATGGGTCAGCAAAAAAAACTGAAGTGTCTCCTTGTGCATTCCGTTTCCGTATTTCCATTTTTCCATTACGTTCAAAGATAGAACATGTCCTATTATTACTCGCAAATCACGTTCCGTGGCTCCATTCAAGTCAATGGGTCCGCAAACCATCTATTGGAAATGTTCTGCCCAGCCCAATTTATTCTTTGTAATTACTGCATACTTTATATGCCATATGAAAAAACGGAACGGAAAAACAGAACGGAATCGGAAACACTACTGAAATGAAAAACTGATCCGTTAAAAACCGCCCGCAAAACACTGAAAAAGCCATATGGTCGTGTGCATGAGTCCTAAGTCTGTATTAATTGCTTGATTGGGGGCAGTTAATGAGGTTATCAGCACTGGGATAAAAACCATGGACATGTCATGACGTGTCAAAAGTTTTAAGAAATTACACTGGCACTTTGCTTTGTTTAGCCATCAGATGTATTTAGCACAGATTTTAATGGCTATACAGTACTTTCTAGGAAATACAAAGTTGGAAGTCCATCACCTCATCTGAGACCCTGGTTAAAGGCTCAAACTTCTAATACTGTGATATCTTTTCATTTAATAGTTACATGCAAACAGGAAAGCAAAGTGTAAATTTTCGTCACTGTCAGTACTATGAAACATTCTAAGACAATTGGAAAGGGTCTCCATCTCTGCACACCCCTGAGAAGTCATATAAAATGCTTCATTAGGAACTATATAGATTCGTATTTTAGAAAATGTGATTGTCTAATGTGAGTACACCAGCTCATTAATCCAGGGGTCCACACAGTGACAGCCCAAATTAACACCCATATATCAAGGTATGCAAGGTGCCATTAATACCGCCTGGTCAATGGTAGGAAAAGAATTGTCTGTTGATGGTGGCAGTTTAATGTGTCCCAGAGCACTAATGAATAGAACTGCTGTCTAATGACTGTCTATTTAGGTCATTGAGAGACAAAAAAAAATGCACTTAACTGACTGAAATGTATTTATTTGTGCCGTAAATTGCTTTCAGTTTCTCTTTTTCATCATTAGGCTGAAGCACAAATTCTGTAGTGCGGTTTTATTGGACCACTTGAAATTAAATGCTAACAGTGTCTAAAAATGTCCATTATTTAGCTAGTTTATATTAACCAAGTCTCTGAATTATTGTGAAATCTTCTAAGCAGCAGGACTATGTGATACATCCAAGCTATGTTTAATTATGAAAGGACACTAAACCCTAAAAAAAAATAAAAAACAAGAAATAACAGACGAATAACCTGCTCAGGAAAGTTTGGCTTTAGTTCTTTCTTCATAGACATTTCCAAACTGCTGCAAAAGCAGTTAAATAGATATCCTGCGGTTGGTAAAGTGTCTTTTTTCTCCTGCTTCTCCATCTTCGTCTGGGGACCGGTTCTGTGGACTAGCATGAGCTCACAGACAAAAAGGAAGTTCAGAAAAGGAACGGGGCTTAACACTGCATTTACTTCAACAGACACTCAGAGCACTGTGAAAGAGCACTGTGATAGACCAACACAAAGTAGCAAGTATTTGTGAAAAGAAAAGAAAAAAAGAAAAATCTGAAAAGTGTGGCGTGCATTTGTATTTAGCCCTCTGTACTCTGATACCCTTAAATAAAATCCAGTGTGACCAATTGCCTTCAGAAGTCACCTAATTATTAAATAGAGTCCACTTGTGTGTAATTTATTCTGAGTAGAACTACAGCCATTCTGTCAAGGTCTCAGAGGTTTGTAAAAGAACATTAGTGATTGAACAGCATCATGAAAACCAAGGAACACACCAGACAGGTCAGATATCAAGTTGTGAAGTGTAAAGCAGGCTTAGGTTATAAAAAAAATATCCCAAGCTCTGAACATCTAACGGAAAATGTTCAATCTATCATCCCAAAATGGAAGGAGTATGGCATAAAGACTCTATGGCTAAAAGACTTTACAGCTATAATTGCAGCGAAATGTGGTCCTACGAAGTATTGACTCAGAGGCGCTTAATACAAATGCTATACTTTCAACATTTGTATTCATTAAAAATTTTGAAAACCATTTATCATTTTCTTTTCACTTCACACATATTTGCAACTTTGTGTTTGTCTATCACACAAAATCTCAATAAAATACATTTGTGGGTGTAACATGAAAAATATGGAAAAGTTCAAGGGGTATGAATTCTTTTTTAAGGCACTGTATGACATGCATCAGTGTTGGAGACCTGGACTACAAGTCTTGTGGAGCTGTTCACATTGAGTATATAATGTTACCCTTACATTATACAGGTAACACAGCTATCCCAGGAGCCTGAAAGGCAAATCTGCCTTGTGTTAGTACTATTTAGGGGTGAGAAGAGGGATCTGTCTAGGTAGATTTAGCTGTATGCGGTATCTTACAGTTGCACATGGTGAGAACTCAGCTTTCCTATGACCTTGAAGAGCAAATCGGCCTTGCTGTGGCACTATTTATGAAAGGGGACAGAGACTAATCTTGGTATATTCAATATTCTATAGTCGATTACTGTTTCACATGATGGCGTCCGTAGAGCAGTGGTGTCCATAGAGCAGTAAGGGCCCCATAGCAAGGATCAAACCAGGCCCCTCACACAGGACAGAAGGGTTTCTGACTAAACCCTTTTTAATGAACCTTGGGCAATTTTTCCACTGCTTCATTTGCTAAAAGTTATTTCTATTTCTATTATAGAGGGTAGAGTCCTGACAAAGTTTTCACCTCCAGTAGAAGAGGAGATAATCCAAAATAAGACTGGGCCCCCTCTTGCCCTGGGCCCCATAGTAGTCGCATGGTCTGCCGGTATGGTAATTATGCCCCTGATAGTAAACCAGCTTTTCCTGAAACCTGGAAGGCAAATCTGCCTAGCTATGGCGCTGTTTAGGAGTGGGTAGGGGGATCTATCTTGATAGATTTAGTATTCTGCGGTCCATTACAGTTTCACATGGTAGCCCAGTTTTCCTATAATACATAAAGGAAATGATATATATATATATATATATATATATATACACAGTACAGGCCAAAAGTTTGGACACACCTTCTCATTCAAAGAGTTTTCTTTATTTTCATGACTATCAAAACTATGAATTAACACATGTGGAATTATATACATAACAAACAAGTGTGAAACAACTGAAAATATGTCATATTCTAGGTTCTTCAAAGTAGCCACCTTATGCTTTGATTACTGCTTTGCACACTCTTGGCATTCTCTTGATGAGCTTCAAGAGGTAGTCCCCTGAAATGGTTTTCACTTCACAGGTGTGCCCGGTCAGGTTTAATAAGTGGGATTTCTTATAAATAGGGTTGGGACCATCAGTTGCGTTGAGGAGAAGTCAGGTGGATACACAGCTGATAGTCCTACTGAATAGACTGTTAGAATTTGTATTATGGCAAGAAAAAAGCAGCTAAGTAAAGAAAAACGAGTGGCCATCATTACTTTAAGAAATGAAGGTCAGTCAGTCAGCCGAAAAATTGGGAAAACTTTGAAAGTAAGGGCTATTTGACCATGAAGGAGAGTGATGGGGTGCTGCGCCAGATGACCTGGCCTCCACAGTCACCGGACCTGAATCCAATCGAGATGGTTTGGGGTGAGCTGGACCGCAGAGTGAAGGCAAAAGGGCCAACAAGTGCTAAGCATCTCTGGGAACTCCTTCAAGACTGTTGGAAGACCATTTCAGGGGATTACCTACCTCTTGAAGCTCATCAAGAGAATGCCAAGAGTGTGCAAAGCAGTAATCAAAGCAAAAAGTGGCTACTTTGAAGAAGCTAGAATATGACATATTTTCAGTTGTTTCACACTTGTTTGTTATGTATATAATTCCACATGTGTTAATTCATAGTTTTGATGCCTTCATAGTCATGAAAATAAAGAAAACTCTTTGAATGAGAAGGTGTGTCCAAACTTTTGGTCTGTACTGTATATATATATATTGTAGGAAGGCGCAAGGGTCCGTCGATCACGGAAGGTATGTCACCGAGGTTCCTGGCCTTGGTAGAGTAAGAGACAGTTTTCATGTGTAAGCAACAGTTGCTGTTTGACACCTAGCTATTTAGTATAGCTGCATAGCTGATCCGGGATGGCCCTTACTGGGAGTAGTCAAAGTGCTGGGTGGGTGACTACTCCCCACGTTCCAGGCCGGGTCTTGACAGGCTTATAAAAAACAGCCAGCACTGTCAGGTGGTGTGTATTATTTCCCTCTGACAGTGGAGCTCTGGAGATCTCTGTATTGAGGTCTGAAGACCATGTGTCAGGCGAGCAGGCCGCCTTAAATCCTGCGAGTGGACTTTCTAAGGCTGAGCATTCAGCCGGGTGTCAACCGACAACCAGGATACCAGGTGAACTTTATTTTGTTTTCTGTGTGTGAACAAGCACCAAGCCTGAAAAGTGATTGTTGTGTTATTTTATAAGTGTGAATGAACACTGAGGAGTGATTTGCAACCTGGTCCTTTGTCTCTATACTGCGTCCACTAACCTGCCTACCAGAGCGAATCCCCACAATTTGTGAAGGATGCGGGCAAGCGCAGTGAGGCTGGCCTGAAGGCCAAAAATTATTTGTTTTTCCGGGCACGGTTGTATGTCTTACATCAAACCAGCGAGATTACAACCAGTGTCCCTTGACAAAATTGATTCTGTCATGAAAGCCCTTGTGGAGGCTAACTTGCAGCAGCGGGAGGCTAATAAGCAACAGCAGGAAACCAACCAGCTGCTATTGCAGCATGTGATGGCTTTACAAGCGGAAGGAGCGTCCCAAAACGTCCACGATACCCGGAAAGAGGCCCGTGCGGCGATCCCTAAGCCTAGTAATCAGCCAGCCTGGGCCCACAGGTACGTATAAATAGCCTTGTATTCAGCCTCGCCTCCCAAAAATGCAGCAATATATTTGCTTAATACTTTAAGTTTTCCGTGGAACATAGGGCAGGCAGGTTACAGGGAAAAACGGACGCCCTGTCCCGCGTACACTGTCTGACAAGTGTTCACCCCCTCAGGGTTAAACAAAGGGGGGAGGTGTGTAGGAAGGCACAAGGGTCCGTCATTGACGGAAGGTATGTGTCACCGAGATTCCTGGCCTCGTTGAGGTAAGAGTCGGTAATTAAAAGTGTCAGCGGCAGTTAGTGCTGACTGACACTATTTGTTATTTAGTATGGCTGTAGAGCCAATCCGGGCTGGCTCTTACTGGGAGCAGCCAAAGTGCAGGGTGGGTGGCTTCTCCCCACGTTCCAGGCCGGGTTTTGGTTTGGGATATAAAAACTCAACCAGCAGTCTCAGCTGAGTGGATTATCCTCCACTTCACAGTGAAGCTGTGGAGACACTGTGGTTTTGTGATCTGCATGAGGTGTGCCGTGCTAAAGGGCTGAGAGCCACATTGCTGGAAAACAGGCCCCCTAAAGCCTGCAGTGGATACACCAATACTGCGAACTGTTATCTTGTTTTGCCTTTTGTGTGAATAAACACTGAACTGTTTAAGTTAAAGACTTTGTGATTGCCTCTATACTGCGTCCGCTAAGCTGCCTACCAGAGCAAATCACCACAATATATATATATATACACATATTATAATATATATATTTATATAGTAACAATTCAGTCAAAGCTCTCCTGGATCGCCGTCTTCTCAGTTCAGCCACTCCACAACCGGCTTTATCATCACTTTTACAGCAGTAAAAACATAAACCATTAACACAAATCCTATTGAAGGGCTCTGGTTGGTTTCCCTTAGCAACAGCACACATGACTTTTTGCTCTGGAACTCTCGACAAATCACAGACACCTTGGACCTTTACAATATGCCCACTGAGCGTTGAAGACTTCCTCTTCAGGGACATCTGCAGGTGTGCCTCTAAAGCCTCCTGCACTGCATCCAAGCGCATCATTTCACACAGGGTGAGAGGCACCCGGCCCCCACAGAGGCCTTGGCACATCCTGCTTCTTTCTTAGACTGGGAGCTCTGATTAAGGAGCCCAGCTCACATTTGCCTGAGCTCCTCATCTGGCTGCTAAATATCTTAATTACATATACACTCACCTAAAGAATTATTAGGAACACCATACTAATACGGTGTTGGACCCCCTTTTGCCTTCATAACTGCCTAATTCTACGTGGCATTGATTCAACAAGGTGCTGATAGCATTCTTTAGAAATGTTGGCCCATATTGATAGGATAGCATTGTAACAGTCCTACAGGCTCACCGGAGTCAGAGGACCGCTTGCTGGAGGTAGGAGTGGAGCCCAGTGGCAAGGACCGCATGCAGGTAGTAGGTGCAGGAAGTCTGGCAGAGGCGTAGTCGGTAGGTAGGCGGTGGGTCAGGGCAGGCGGCAGTAAGCGTGGTCAGACAATCCGGATGGCAACGGTGGAAGCAGTTCAGTAGGTAGGGACAAAGCAGAAGAGTAGTCGGTAGGCAATTCCTGGTCAGCAGTGGACTTCCAGTAGTAGCAAGAGCAGCAGATGAGGAGAAGCTTGATCAAGGCTCAGGAGCTCAATAATCAGCAAACTGGAGTGCAAGGGGCTGGACTTATATAGGGAAGTACCAGGTGTGGGGAATCAAGGGTAATGAGCAAGGCTTGGCAAGACTGAGGTTAACTAATAGGTTTCAGGGAGTAATGTCCAGAGAGGACGGTAGCCTAGTAAGCAGGGCTACCGCCTGGGATGTGGCTGGTCACGGGTTCGAATCCCGACAGTACTCCCCCCCTTCCAAGGTGACCTCCAGGCACCGCAGGGGGGCAGGCGTGCCGTTGGTGGAACTCTTTTACCAGTCTGGGGACGTGGACATTTTCTTCTGGCTCCCAGGAGTTATCCTCGGGAGGGTAACCCTCCCACCCAATTAGGTATTGTAGTCTTCCCCGGTGGATCCTGGAGTCGAGAATCTTTGCGACAAGGTATTCTTTTTCACCCTGTACCCTCACGGGTGGTGGAGGGGGCGAGTGGCGGCCTGTGAAGGTGTTCTCCACATATGGCTTGAGGAGAGAGCAATGGAAGACAGGGTGCACCCTAATTGAGTCCGGAAGGTCGAGCCGGAACGTGACCTCGTTGATTTGTGTGGTGATCCGGAACGGACCCATGTATCTTTGGGCCAATTTTTTGGAGGGGACCTTCAATCTGAGGTTCCTGGTGGACAGCCACACCTTGTCTCCCACATGGAAGCTCGGGGTGGGTTTGCGACGTCTGTCTGCTCCCTGTTTAAAGCGCCTCTGGGCAAGCTGGAGGTTGTCTATAATGTTCTTTTGTGCCTCCTGTAGGGTTGTTAGGCGTTCGGCCACTGCTGGGAGGGTGGAGGCGACGGGTAGGTGGGGAATGAACACCGGGTGCGAGCCTGTGTTAGCAAAGAAGGGGCTGTGCTTGGTTGAGCTGTGTTCAGCATTGTTGTAGGTGAACTCGGCCGTGGGGAGATGATCAAGCCAGTCATCCTGCAGGTGGGAGCTGAAACAGCGTAGGTATTGCTCTAGGGTCTGATTAGTTCTCTCAGTCTGCCCGTTTGACTGAGGGTGGAAAGCAGAGGACAGGTTCACTTTAACCCCGAGCGCCTGGCAGAAGTTCTTCCAGAACTTTGAGGCAAATTATACGCCTCGGTCGGAGACCACGTCGTCCGAGATCCCATGCAGTCTGAAGACCTCTCTGAGAATAAGATCGGCCGTCTGTTTGGCGGTGGGTAGGCCTTTGTAAAGGATGAAATTGGCCATCTTGGTGAGACGGTCGACCACAACCAGGATGGTGTTCATCCCTTTTGAAGGAGGAAGGTCTACAACAAAGTCCATGGAGATCGAGCCCCAGGGGCGGGAGGGAATCGGAGGGGTTGTAACAGACCCACGGGAGAGGAACGAGGAGTCTTATTGCGGGCACAGACCGTGCACGAGGAGATGTACCTCTTGATGTCCTCCTTGTATGTTGGCCACCAGAAGGAGCGGGAGAGAAGCTCCTGGGTCTTTCTTGTGCCAAAATGGCCGGCCACCTTGGAGTCATGGTTGAGTTTGAGCACTTCAAGCCGTGCGATTTCTGGTACATATAGTTGTAGGTCCTGATGAAACCAATGACCGTTCTTAAACGTAAGGCTGACATTCCCTGTGGGGTGTGAGAGGTAGGGGTAATTTTCATATCCTTATTTGATTGTGCCCAGGAGTTCTTTAGAGTAGGTAGCCCCTACGACCCTTCTCTCGGGTAGGATGTTATTTTGGCCCTTGTTACTCTGTGAGAGCTCGGAAAACATTCTGGAGAGGGCGTCAGCCTTGCCATTTTTTGATCCGGGGCGATAGGTGATGAGAGAGTTGAAGCGGGAAAAGAATAGGCTCCATCTGGCCTGTCTGACTGAGAGTCTCTTAGCGCTGTGGATGAACTCGAGGTTCTTGTGGTCAGTTAGTACGATTATGGGGTTGGTGGCTCCCTCCAGCAGGTGTCTCCACTCGGAGAAGGCATCCTTGATCGCCAGTAGTTCTTTGTTCCCGATGTCATAGTTCTTCTCGGAGGGGGACATCTGGCGGGAGAAATATGCGCACGGGTGTAATAGCATCCTCTCCCCTGTCCATTGTGACAAAACTGCCCCCACCGCGGAGTCTGATGCATCCACTTCGACTGTAAATGGCAGCTCGGGGTTCGGGTGGATTAGGATTGGAGCAGAAGTGAAGAGGAGTTTCAACTTGGTGAAGGCCTCCTGGGCCTTGAGTGTCCAGGAGAAGGGGACTGCCTTCTTGGTGAGTTGGGTGATTGGTGCTATGACCTTGGAGAAGTTCCGGAAAAACTTCCGATAGAAGTTGGCGAAGCCAATGAATCTTTGCATCTCCTTCTCGTTTCTCGGAACGGGCCAGTTCATCACAGCTTGGACCTTCCCCGGATCCATACTTAGGCCCTCAGGGGAGATGATGTATCCGAGGAACTGAGTGGTGGTTCGCTCAAACTCGCATTTCTCTAGCTTGATATAGAGAGAGTTCTGTTGGAGTCTCTGCAGTACCCTGCGGACGTGTTCGCGGTGCTGCTCGAGGTCTTCAGAGAAGATCAAGATGTCGTCCAGGTAAACGACTACAAACAGATCCAGCATGTCCCTGAGGATGTCGTTAATGAAGTGCTGGAAGGTGGCGGGAGCATTGCAGAGTCCGAAAGGCATGACCAGGTACTCGAAATGACCATAACGTGTCCGGAAGGCGGTCTTCCATTCGTCCCCAGGGCGGATTCGGACGAGGTTGTAGGCCCCTCGAAGGTCGAGTTTAGTGAAGATCTTCGCTGCCCGGAGTCTCTCGAGGAGTTCTGAAATTAGTGGGAGCGGGTACCGGTTTTTTACGGTTATGTTGTTAAGCTTTCTGTAGTCTATGCAGGGACGCAGGGAGGAGCCTTTTTTCTCTATGAAGAAAAAGGGGGCTCCCGCTGGGGAGGTAGAGGGCCGGATGAACCCCTTCCTCAGGTCCTCGTCCAGGTACTCTTTCAGAGCCTTGAGTTCAGGCTCTGAGAGGGGGTAGATACTGCCAAAGGGTATTTCGGCCCCGGGCAACAGTTCTATAGGGCAGTCGTAGGGTCGGTGTGGTGGCAGTTTGTCTGCGTTTTTCTTGTCGCAGACATCCTGGAACTCGCTGTATTGAGGGGGTAGCAGATCCTTGACGGATAGTTTTGAGATGGTGGTGTCTTCGGGTGGAAGGACGGGTTTGTGGGAGCAATTTAGCGAGCAGAACTCGGACGGGAATCGTATGCAGCGTGGGATCCATGAGCCACCGTGTTGTTATTTTCCGGGGCTGCTGGCGGGGTTGGAGTCTGTGGTTGCTCCTTTAGTTCCGTGACGGCAATAGTTTTTCGGATCTTATGAGGACATTTGATGGCAAAATGACCCGGCTCCCCACAGTAGAGGCAGAGGTTTTCGGCCAGCCGTCTCTCCTTCTCAGCTGTGGATAGCGACCTACGTAGAGCGTCGACCTGCATAGGTTCAGTTGCTGATTGGGGGTCGCGCTGGGCGGTGGAAGAGAAGGAGTAAGTGGGTCTGTGGTCCGAGGACCAGAGTCTTTCTTTCTTCCTCTCGGAGAGTCTTTGATCTATCCGGATGCATAACTGAATGAAGTCATCCAGATCGTCCGGGGCCTCAACTCTGGCGAGTTCGTCCTTTATTAATTCTGACAGGCCTCGCCGGAATTGGCTCCTCTGTGTCGCTGGGTTCCAGGTGGTGTCCGTGACCCAACGGCGAAACTCGGCGGTGTATTCGGCGACGGAACGTCTCCCTTGCCGCAGACAATGTAGTCGTGCCTCAGCTGTCGCACAGCGGTTGGGGTCGTCGAAGACTTGGCTCATGGCAGTGATGAAGTTGTTTAGGTTGTCCAGGAGCTGACTGTTAGTCTCCACGTAAGGTGATGCCCATGCTAATGCTTCTTCCGTCAGGAAATTGACCATGAATAGCACCTTCTTTTTCTCGGTGGTGAAGGGGGCCGGGTACATCTGAAAATAGATGCGGCATTGGGTTATAAACCCCCGATACAGGCGTCTGTCGCCGCCGAATCTTGATGGGAGTGGCATGCGGGTGTCTGCCGCTGCACCGCGGACGTCCAGGTGTTGCCTCTGTAGTTCAATAATCTCCCTTTGCTGGCTTTGGACTACGCTTTGGAGCTGGGCAAATTTCTCCTGATATGTAGTACCAAATTCTTGAAGTTCGGAGACCTGCTTACGCAGAGTGGCCATTGCGGACTCCATAGTGTGGCTGATTATTCTGTAACAGTCCTACAGGCTCACCTGAGTCAGAGGACCGCTTGCTGGAGGTAGGAGTGGAGCCCAGTGGCAAGGACCGCAGGCAGGTAGTAGGTGCAGGAAGTCTGGCAGAGGCGTAGTCGGTAGGCAGGCGGTGGGTCAGGGCAGGCGGCAGTAAGCGTGGTCAGTTCAGTAGGTAGGGACAAAGCAGAAGAGTAGTCGGTAGGCAATTCCTGGTCAGCAGTGGACTTCCAGTAGTAGCAAGAGCAGCAGATGAGGAGAAGCTTGATCAAGGCTCAGGAGCTCAATAATCAGCAAACTGGAGTGCAAGGGGCTGGACTTATATAGGGAAGTACCAGGTGTGGGGAATCAAGGGTAATGAGCAAGGCTTGGCAAGACTGAGGTTAACTAATAGGTTTCAGGGAGTAATGTCCAGAGAGGACTGTAGCCTAGTAAGCAGGGCTACCGCCTGGGATGTGGCTGGTCACGGGTTCGAATCCCGACAAGCATCTTGCAGTTGATGGAGATTTGAGGGATGCACATCCAGGGCATGAAGCTCCCGTTCCACCACATCCCAAAGATGCTCTATTGGGTTGAGATCTGGTGACTGTGGGGGCCATTTTAGTACAGTGAACTCCTTGTCATGTTCAAGAAACCAATTTGAAATGATTCGAGCTTTGTGACACGGTGCATTATCCTGCTGGAAGCAGCAATCAGAGGATGGATACATGTTCTCATCTGTTTACGCCAAATTCGGACTCTACCATTTGAATGTCTCAACAGAAATCGAGACTCATCAGACCAGTCAACATTTTTCCAGTCTTCAACAGTCCAATTTTGGTGAGCTCGTGCAAATTGTAGCCTCTTTTTCCTATTTGTAGTGGAGATGAGTGGTACCCGGTGGGGTCTTCTGCTATTGTAGCCCATCCGCCTCAAGGTTGTGCGTGTTGTGGCTTCACTAATGCTTTGCTGCATACCTCGGTTGTAACGAGTGATTATTTCAGTCAACGTTGCTCTTCTATCAGCTTGAATCAGTCGGCCCATTCTCCTCTGACCTCTAGCATCCACAAGGCATTTTTGCCCACAGGACTGCCGCATACTGGATGTCTTTCCCTTTTCACACCATTCTTTGTAAACCCTAGAAATGGTTGTGCGTGAAAATCCCAGTAACTGAGCAGATTGTGAAATACTCAGACCGGCCCGTCTGGCACCAACAACCATGCCACGCTCAAAATTGCTTAAATCACCTTTCTTTCCCATTCTGACATTCAGTTTGGAGTTCAGGAGATTGTCTTGACCAGGACCACCCCCCTAAATGCATTGAAGCAACTGCCATGTGATTGGTTGACTAGATAATTGCATTAATGAGAAAAAGAACAGGTGTTCCTAATAATTCATTAGGTGAGTGTATATATATATATATATATATATATATTACATAGCTAGGCAAATTTGGAATTCAGTAATCTGGGAAAACTGTTTACCAACCTCTGCAGAGATGCAATGGAGGCCACACGTTTTAGACGCTAGTCTTAATAACCCATGTGCTGGCAGTGGATCTGCTAAAGTTATGTGGAGGCCCCTACATAACTTCAAGTAGAAAGGTAAACCAATGGCAGGCACTAAGTGACTTGGGGTCGTATGGACAAATCAAAAAAATTGAATATGTACTAAATATAATATAACATGATTTATTGAAGATCATAAAGAAACATGATTAAAGCCTGTAGGAACAATTAGTCAGTAGGGGAAATCTTGTTTTTTATTTAATAGTTTATTTGATTTATTTTTGTAACAATTTTTACATATTATGATAACCATTTACACTAATAATATTTTTTTTTTATGATCTTCAATAAATCATGTTATATACAGTACATATTTAATGTTCTGATTTTTCCATATGACCCCACGCCACTTAGTGCCTGCCATTTGTTTAACTTTCTACTTGGTACTTTTATATACGGCAGTGCACCCACACAATTCTTCATAACTTCGGTGCATCTACTGCAAGTCAAATCTCCGCCAGCTTCCTTGCTGGCGGAGATCTAAAACAGGCGTAGAAAATAATTAATGAGACGGGCCTCTGCCGACCCTCCCCCTTTTCTGCCCACTCCACACATGCTTTTATAGACTTGGCGTGAGCTGGGAAAAGTCACAGATTGGGGCACAAATAGGAAAAACAAGCCAGGAGATTATGTTAGCAGTTTCAGTATCCCTTTAATGCACAACTATAATTTAAAAGAACATTTAGCTGACAAAACATACAAGCTGTTATATGCTGAATGGCCATGGCAACCCATCAGTGCCCCGAAATTGCATTGTGGGGGATGCTGATGGGCTGAGAAATAAATACCTTTTTTTAATCATAGCATTTAGGTCTTCATCAGAGTAACTTCCTGTTACAGTGAAATTTTCACAGTATAATACATTAACCTTTGCACGCACAACAATGTAACTGCACGTTGTTAGTACACTTATAAATGTATGGAGCAGGCTCACGAGATAAGCCAGCTCCATATGTGGTTGGTGCTAGCTGTATAATACTCCAATCCTGGACATTTAACCCCCCAGATACCACAGTCAATAGTGACCAGCAACTGAGCAGTTAGACTGGGCCAGTGAATCATGTGTTCAGATACCTTATGGGTGTTAAAAATTACATTAGGAAAAAAAAGTTATTTTTTTTTAAGTAAAAAGAAAAATTTATTAATACTTAATAATACAAATTCAAAGCACTCCCTTTCCCAATCTGACATAAAAATAAACAATAGAAAATAAATTTAATAGTTATTGCCACATCGGAAAATATTTGAACTATTAAAATATAAATATATTTATATTTGTGCAGTGAACACTGTAACAGAAAAAAAAATTAAATGGTTAATTTGCCCTTTTTCGGTCCTTAATTTCCTACAATAAAATGAATAAAAAGTGATCAAAAAGTCATGTATACACAAAAATGGTATCAGTAAAAACTAAAGCTCGCCTTTCAAAAAACAAGCCCTAATACAACCCTGTGGATGGAAATAGAAATGTCTTCTCCCAGAGCCCTGGAGCGGCCTCCCATTGTCTCCTTCATAGCTGGTCTTCCCTGTCCCTCCAACGAGGCTGCGACCTACTTGATTGCTTGGCCTCTGCTGCTCTGCCTCTGCCAGTAGGGTGCGTACTCCCATCAGCTGTTAAAGGGCCATTACACGTGCACCTTAAACTTCACCAGCTAATGACTGGCAACCCATGGGATACTTAAGGTACCTTCTTCTGTGGGATGGTGCCTGAGCAATAGGATTACTAGTTCCTGCAAAGGTGTGCTGTATTCATTTGTCTTCTCATGTACTGACTTGTGAAAGTCTCCTGTTTATTGACCCTTCCCTGCCTCACCAGACCTGTGTCTGACCTCCATATTGACCCTGCACTGCCTGCCCTGACCTGGGACATATTATCTGGTTGCTTGTACTCTTCCTGACCTGACATTGGCCTGTCCATGACTACAAAATTGCCTGACCCCTTGGTGCTCTGCACCGATGTATCTTGACCCCAGTGAGTTTGCTGTCAGTCACACAAAGACTACTCCAGGAGGTAGAAGCTTGGTGGTTCCCCTGCAGCGAAGTTCAGATCCTTGTACAGGGGTTAAAGGGCGAAAACCAGGGGCTTTTCCTCATAAGACTATGTGAACGATAAAGTAAAAAGCTATGACTCTTGGAATGGAGGGAGGAAAAAATACACTATGACAGTATAGTAGCATGGACATTTTTATTATTTATTCAATGGCTAGAGAATACAATTAAATTATTACTTTTCCATATTCTCTTTTTGACAAATCCTTTCCTGTTTGGTGAAGTTATCTATAAATGCCTTGACCCGTGGTTTGTTCAGTCAAGTTATAGATGACAAATGTGGATGTCACTTTTATGGACAATTGAAGGTAATAAAACAAAGGAATTTTTTTTTAGACCTTGTCTCCTTCAAATGTTTCTTGTTTGTAATTCATCAGTTGCAATATAACAAGATACAACACAATTTCTTAATTTCAAATTATTTTTCTAGAACAAGACAAGACACAAAGGTATATAGCTTTTCTATTACTTTTTTTCTATTCCCTGTGTTATATGTTGAAGGGGAGAATGAATCCCTCTGTGCCCATTTGCCATATTCCATAGCTAAGAAGAGACATTATAATAAGTATGATGAAGATCTTCTCTATCGTCTCATCCACCTTTCATTATGGTACTAGTTGTCATTAATAGATCATCCCTTGCCCCATTATAGCTTTAAATAATGTGCCATTCAGGCTCTTAAAATTATAATCCATAATAATATGTGCAGTAATTATTTATATAGACAATGAGGAAGCAGCGTGAAGGCCAGTGCTGCTTCTCACATGAGAAATTTAGCAAGGAAGCAGTTAAAGGGTTTCTACCACCACATTTTCACCTATTTAGCTGTCAGACACTAGCGATCTGCTAGTGTCTGCTGTACCTAACCATGCTATTGTAATCCCTTTCTGTTCAGCGGTTACCCTAAAAAACATAGTTTTATTGGTATGCTAATGAGCCTCTAGGTCAGGGATACCCAACCTGCGGCCCTACAACTCCCATCATACCCGGACAGCCTTCATCTATCAGCCTACAGCAGGGCATGGTGGGAGTTGTAGTTTTACAACAGCTGGAGGGCCGCAGGTTGAGCATCCCTGCTCTAGGTGCTATGGGGGCGTCTTTTCAGCACCTAGAGGCTCCGTCCACTCACTATTTCCGCCGCCCAGCACGCTCCAGCCCGCTCCAGCCCGCCCCTCTCCTCTAGATTGACAGCCCACTCGCGCCTGCGCCGTGTGCGTCTGTATTCGGCGCAGGCGCAGTGACTGTTGGACTTCTCCCTGCGCCGTAATCGGCGCAGGCGCAGTGAAGATGCCGGCGCAGGGAGACAGCCACTGCGCCTGCGCAGAATGCAGAAGCACACGGCGCAGGCGCAAGAATTCGGCCGAGATGCAGAGAAGTAGTCTGTCCATCTAGAGGAGAGGGGCAGGCTGGAGTGCGCTGGGCGGCAGAAATGGTGAGTGGACGGAGCCACTAGGTGCTGAAAAGACGTCCCCATAGCACCTAGAGGCTCATTAGCATACCAATAAAACTACGTTTTTTAGGGGAACCGCTGCACAGAAAGGGATTACAATAGCATGGTTAGGTAGAGCAGACACTAGCAGATCGCTAGTGTCTGACAGCTAAATAGGTGAAAATGTGGTGGTAAAAACCCTTTAAAAGACTGCTTAAATGGCTGCCTTATTTACTGCTATAAAATGTATTTTTGCAAGTTTTTAGTGTTAGGATACATGTAGGGATAAGTGAACCCGTGGAAGTTCAGGTTCGCCAGGTTCGGACGAACTTCAGGTTAAAGTTCGGGTTCGGGACCCGAACTTGACCCTGAACCCGGACCCCATTAAAGTTAATGGGCACCCGAACTTCACTTTATTATATTCCATTATAACATGGTTATAACGGAAAATAATAGTATTCTTAAGACAGAATGCTAAATAAAATTGGCATGGAGGGGTTAAAAAAACAAAAAACAAACTCACCTCATCCACTTGATTGTGCAGCCTTGATCGCGCAGGTCTTCTTTCTTCAGGACCTGCGAAAGGACCTGCGATGACATCACCGAACTCACCATGTGGCGAGCGCGGTGACATCACCGCAGGTCCTGCTAAATTCTATCTTCATTCAGCAGGACCTGCAGTGATGTCACCACGCTCACCACACCGTGACCTTTAACCTCTCCATGGCCATTTTATTTAGCATTCTGTCTTAAGAAAGCTATTATTTTCCGTTATAACCATGTTATAACAGAAAATAATAAAATCACCCGAACACCGAACCCGAAGCAGAACTTCAGTGAAAAAGTCTGGGTTCGGGTACCGGAACTCGCAAAGTTCGGTATGAACCCGAACATTTGCAGTTCGGGTTCGCTCAACCCTAGTTACATGTGGTGTCCTACTATGTCAGAAAAACATATATATATATATTTTTTTTACAGTGATGGTGAAAGAAAGAAACTGTTCTAGGAAATGTTTCAGCTAAACCCATTTGAGGCACCGCAAGTAAAGAGGTACACTGCACCTGTGTAAGGGGCCATGAAATGTACTGAAGAGCTTCGGCCTCTATTTAGTATCAGACCCGAGGATTGGACCCCACCAAACATTGATGGCCTGGCCTATGAAATGGGTATAAACTCTTTACTCTCAGTTTTCAATTTGACCTTATATTTTAAAGAGGTTGTGCAAGAATGGGAGGGAAATTGGCAACCCCGCCACTACTGATGAGCAAAGTATTGAAAAAATGGATTTGACTGCTTAGCAGAATTTTACCAAAATATTCACTTTGTGACAAATTAATTTCTTTGTAAGTAGTGGGCGCACTGACAGGGAGAGTGGTCATTGCACCTCCACCTGTCATTGTACCTTTCAGATACTATATTCATAGCTGATAGCAGCATCTGACAGCAAGATTACAGTGTAAGGCTACTTTCACATGTTTCATCAGACGGATCCGCTCCGATAATGCAGACGTTCGCATCCGTTCAGAACGGATCCGTCTGCATTATAACTTAGAAAAATTTCTAAGTGTGAAAGTAGCCTGAACGGATCCGTCCAGACTTTACATTGAAAGTCAATGGGGGCGGATCCGTTTGAAGATTGAGCCATATAGTGTCATCTTCAAACGGATCCGTCCCCATTGACTTACATTGTAAGTCTGGACAGATCCGCTTGCCTCCGCACGGCCAGGCGGACACCCGAACGCTGCAAGCAGCGTTCATGTGTCCGCCTGCTGAGCGGAGCGAAGGCTGAACGCCGCCAGACTGATGCATTCTGAGCGGATCCGCATCCACTCAGAATGCATTAGGGCTGGACGGATGCGTTCGGGGCCGCTTGTGAGCCCCTTCAAACGGAGCTCACAAGCGGAGCCCCGAATGCTAGTGTGAAAGTAGCCTAAAATAAAAAAAATTTAAATAAAATAATACTTAGGCTACATTCACAGGAACTTATTTTGTTTCCGTGCCCGTTCAGTTTTTTTGGGCGGATTGAATGAGGACCCATTCATTTCAATGGGTCCGCAAAAAATGTGGATAGCACACCGTGTTCTGTCCATATCTGTATGTCCGTTCTGTAGCCCCGCAAAAAATATAGAGCATGTCCTTGTTGATAGGCATTGTTACAATGGATCTTCAAAAAAAATGCAAAAGGAGGTCATCCGTATTTTTTGTGGATCAGTGTTTTGCGGACTGCAAAACACATACAGTCGAATGAATGTAGCCTTATCCTCATCCATTTCCTCGTGGAGAGCCAGCTTCCATCTTGATTGTAGATCCAATACGAAATCTTGCGCAGCCTGTGATGACGTCATAACGTCGGCCGGCGTGGTGACGTAATACGTCACTGCGCACAGGTTTTCGAGCGGGATCTTCAATCAAGATGGTGGTGGCGCCTTCTCACTCTCAAACGGATGAGGTAGGTATGATATTTTTTTTACTTTTACTGCCATTCAGGGAAAAACTATTTGTTACCACAAAGCATGAGGATATCCGGCTTTGCGGTGAATCAAATTTTCCCTGAAATTCGGATCGAATTCTATTTCGTGGAGTTTGATTCCCTCAATACTACCCATAACCACCACCCCTACCACCTCCACTTGGCCAGACCTGTAAAGGAAAGCTTACAGTACTTACCTGTTTCCTGGTGTTGGATCCCCAGATATTGTTGAATGGATTAGGCAGTGGCTGAGGGACAGACAACAGAGAGTTGTAGTCAATGGAGTATATTCAGACCATGGTCTTGTTACCAGTGGGGTACCTCAGGGATCTGTTCTGGGACCCATATTGTTTAATATCTTTATCAGCGAAATTGCAGAAGGCCTCGATGGTAAGGTGTTTCTTTTTGCTGATGACACAAAAATTATGTAACCGGGTTGATGTTCCTGGAGGAATACACCAAATGGAAAAGGATTTAGGAAAACTAGAGGAAGGGTCAAAAATCTGGCAACTAAAACTTAATGTTGATAAGTGCAAGATAATGCACCTGGGGCACAAAAACCCAAGAACAGAATATAAAATCAGTGATACAGTCCTAACCTCAGTATCTAAGGAAAGGGATTTAGGGGTCATTATTTCAGAAGACTTAAAGGTAGGCAGACAATGTCATAGAGAAGCAGGAAATGCTAGCAGAATGCTTGGGTGTATAGGGAGAGGCATTACCAGTAGAAAGAGGGAGGTGCTCATGCCGCTCTACAGAGCACTAGTGAGACCTCATTTGGAGTATTGTGCGCAGTACTGGAGACCATATCTCCAGAAGGATATTGATACTTTGGAGAGAGTACAGAGAAGAGCTACTAAACTGGTACATGGATTGCAGGATAAAACTTACCAGGAAAGATTAAAGGACCTTAACATGTATAGCTTGGAAGAAAGACGAGACAGAGGGGATATGATAGAAACTTTTAAATACATAAAGGGAATCAATACGGTAAAAGAGGAGAGAATATTTAAAAGAAAACTGCTACAAGAGGATATAGATTTAAATTAGAGGGGCAAAGGTTTAAAAGTAATATCAGGAAGTATTACTTTACTGAGAGAGTAGTGGATGCATGGAATAGCCTTCCTGCAGAAGTGGTAGCTGCAAATACAGTGAAGGAGTTCAACCACCTCAGCTCCCCTAGCTTAAACCCCCTTAATGACCAGACCACTTTTTACAATTCTGCACTACACTACTTTCACGGTTTATTGCTTGGTCATACAACTTACCACCCAAATTAATTTTGCCTCCTTTTCTTATCACTAATAGAGCTTTCATTTGGTGGTATTTCATTGCTGCTGACATTTTAACTTTTTTTGATATTAATCAAAATTGACCGAAATTTTTGCAAAAAAATGACATTTTTCACTTTCTGTTGTAAAATGTTTCAAATAAAACTACATTTCTATATAAATTTTTCTCTAAGTTTATTGTTCTACATATCTTTGATAAAAAAAAAATGCAATAAGTGTATATTTATTGATTTGGGTAAAAGTTATAGCGTTTACAAACTATGGTGCAAAAAAAATTATTTACGCACTTTGACTTTCTGAGCACCTGTCATGTTTCCTGAGGCTCTACAATGCCCAGACAGTAGAAACACCCCACAAATGACCCCATTTCTTAAAGTAGACCATCTAATGTATTCGCTGATGGGCATAGTGAGTTCATGGAAGTTTTTATTTTTTGTCACAAGTTAGCGGAAAAAGATATATATATTTTTTGTCTTACAAAGTCTCATATTCCATTAACTTGTGACAAAAAATAAAATTTTACATGAACTCGCCATGCCCCTCACGAAATACCTTGGGGTGTCTTCTTTCCAAAATGGGGTCACTCGTGGGGTATTTATACTGCCCTGGCATTTTAGGGGACCTAAAGCGTGAGAAGTAGTTTGGATTCCAAATGCGTAAAAAATGCCCTGTGAAATCGTAAAGGTACTCATTGGAGTTTGGGCCCCTTTGCGCACCTAGGCTGCAAAAAAGTGTCACACATGTGGTATTGCCGTACACAGGAGAAGTAGGGCAATGTGTTTTGGGGTGTATTTTTACATATACCCATGCTGGGTGAGATAAATATCTCTGCAAAAGACAACTTTTCCCATTTTTTTATACAAAGTTGTCATTTTACAGAGATATTTCTCTCACCCAGCATGGGTATATGTAAAAATACACCCCAAAAAACATTGCCCTACTTCTCCTGAGTACGGCGATACCACATGTGTGACACTTTTTTGCAGCCTAGGTGCGCAAAGGGCCCCAAATTCCAATGAGTACCTTTTAGGAGGGCATTTTTAGACATTTGGATTCCAGACTTCTTCTCACGCTTTAGGGCCCCTAAAATGCCTGGGCAGTATAAATACCCCACATGTGACCCCATTTTGTAAATAAGACACCCCAAGGTATTCCGTGAGGGGCATGGCAAGTTCATAGAAGATTTTTTTTTTCGGCACAAGTTAGTGGAAATAGATTTTTTTTAGTTTTTTCTCACAAAGTCTCACTTTCCGCTAACTTGGGACAAAAAGTTCAATCTTTCATGGACTCAATATGCCCCTCAGCGAATACCTTGGGGTGTCTTCTTTCCAAAATGGGGTCATTTGTGGGGTGTTTGTACTGCCCTGGCATTTGAGGGTCTCCACAATCATTACATGTATGGCCAGCATTAGGAGTTTCTGCTATTCTCCTTATATTGAGCATACGGGTAATAAGATTTATTTTTTTCGTTCAGCCTCAGGGCTGAAAGAAAAAATGAAAGGCACAGATTTCTTCATTCGCATTGATCAATGTGGATGAAAAAATCTCTGCCAAAAAATGTGAAAAAAAAAAAAGCTGCGATCGCTAATAAAGATCCAAAAAGCTCAAAAGTGATCTTTATAGCGCCGCAGCGATTTTACAGTGTTTTTGCAGTGATAAAAAAAAAAACATTTCTGTCAGTGTGGTGGGGCGGACTGAACGCAAGTGTGCGCACAAGAGCAGGCCTGATCGGGCAAACACTGCGTTTTTTGTAGAGCCTAAGGTGACCCTAATGTACTGATATAGATCTGATTGCGATCAGTCTTGATCACTTACAGATACTATATAGTACTAGTGCTGATTAGCGACAGCGATGACGCTAATCAGCGACTAATCAGTGACTGCGGTGCGGTGGGCGCTAACTACCTAACAAGTGGCTAACTAACTGGCGGTGATAAGGACCCTTAGGCCCCATTCACACGTCCGCAATTCTGTTCCGCATTTTGCGGAACAGAATTGCGGACCCATTCATTTCTATGGGGACAGACTTTGTCCCACTCGGATCCGGAATTGCGGATCTGCACTTCCGGGTCCGCACTTCCATTCCGCAAAAATATAGAACATGTCCTATTTTTGTCCGCAATTGCGGACAAGAAAAGGCATTTTCTATATAGTTCTGGCAATGTGCGGATCCGCAAAATGCGGAAAGCACATTGCCGGTGTTTGTGTTTTGCGGATCCGTGGATCCGCAAAACACATACAGACGTCTGAATGGAGCCTTACAGGGGGGTGATCAGGGAGTCTATATGGGGTGATCAGGGGTTAATAAGGGGTTAATAAGTGACAGGGGGGTGTAGTGTGGTGCTTGGTGCTACTTACAGAGCTGCCTGTTTCCTCTGGTGGTCGATCCAAGCAAAAGGGACCACCAGAGGACCAGGTAGCAGGTATATCAGACGCTGTTAACAAAACAGTGTCTGATATACAGTACAGACCAAAAGTTTGGACACACCTTCTCATTCAAAGAGTTTTCTTTATTTTCATGACTATGAAGGCATCAAAACTATGAATTAACACATGTGGAAATATATACATAACAAACAAGTGTGAAACAACTGAAAATATGTCATATTCTTGGTTCTTCAAAGTAGCCACCTTTTGCTTTGATTACTGCTTTGCACACTCTTGGCATTCTCTTGATGAGCTTCAAGAGGTAGTCCCCTGAAATGGTCTTCCAACAGTCTTGAAGGAGTTCCCAGAGATGCTTAGCACTTGTTGGCCCTTTTGCCTTCACTCTGCGGTCCAGCTCACCCCAAACCATCTCGATTGGGTTCAGGTCCGGTGACTGTGGAGGCCAGGTCATCTGGCGCAGCACCCCATCACTCTCCTTCATGGTCAAATAGCCCTTACTTTCAAAGTTTTCCCAATTTTTCGGCTGACTGACTGACCTTCATTCATTTCTTAAAGTAATGATGGCCACTCGTTTTTTTTTCTTTACTTAGCTGCTTTTTTCTTGCCATAATACAAATTCTAACAGTCTATTCAGTAGGACTATCAGCTGTGTATCCACCTGACTTCTCCTCAACGCAACTGATGGTCCCAACCCCATTTATAAGGCAAGAAATCCCACTTATTAAACCTGACAGGGCACACCTGTGAAGTGAAAACCATTTCAGGGGACTACCTCTTGAAGCTCATCAAGAGAATGCCAAGAGTGTGCAAAGCAGTAATCAAAGCAAAAGGTGGCTACGTTGAAGAACCTAGAATATGACATATTTTCAGTTGTTTCACACTTGTTTGTTATGTATATAATTCCACATGTGTTAATTCATAGTTTTGATGCCTTCAGTGTGAATCTACAATTTTCATAGTCATGAAAATAAAGAAAACTCTTTAAATGAGAAGGTGTGTCCAAACTTTTGGGCTGTACTGTACCTTTCTGGGGTTAAAAAAAATCGCATCTACAGCCTGCCAGCGAATGATCGCCGCTGGCAGGCTGTAGATCAACTTGTTTACCTTGCGATCCTGTGAACGCCCGCTCCTGTGTGCGCGTGTTCACAGGAAATCTCGCGTCTAGCGAGATGACGCGCCGATGCGTCAAGGAGGAATAAACCGGCCGCCCGCAGGACGCATCCCTGCGTTAGGCGGTCGGGAGCTGGTTAAGCATGCATGGAATAGGCAGAAGGCCATCATTCATATAAGATAGGGCCAGGGGCTATTCATAGTATTCAGTATATTGGGCAGACTAGATGGGCCAAATGGTTCTTATCTGCCGACACATTTTATGAATCTATGTTTCTCCCGGCCTGTGATGATCCACTGGGCTCTCTCGCTATAAACATTGCCTTAAGCCAAATGGTCACATCCCAACCCCGTTAAGCTGTTCAATTATAGTGTATGAAATGGAACTGATTTTTTTAAATATTGATTGGCACAATATACATTTAAGATATGGAAATTGTAGCTTGATTGCGGCTATTTATGGACACTCATCCTACAAGCATACAGCTAATTTTGTTGTTATGCATCAGTAATCAAAGCAACTCACCAGCAGTGATAAGCAGACTTGTACAGAAAATGTCCGATATGCTCTGCTTGACTTAACATACAAATATGCTATATTGGTTCATACACAAATCTTAATTGCTACTGATCTATTCACAATGCATGAATCAATGAATTACTGGGGTTCAGGAAATCTATGTATTCCAGACCTAAAATTTGTTAATGGGGAAATGGAAATCAGTTTTACTAAAAAATGTTCAATGATGATGTTTGAACTTAAAAATTTGTTGAATTAAATTTCAATATTTCACATAATCAGTGTCATAATAATAATTTGTAATCCCTTAGCTTTAATGGTATCTCAATATAACCACCACACAGTTTGCGGTACACTCATGTGTAATATTATATCCCTCACTAATATGTTGCATTAAAAGTGCACCTAGTAAACCCATAAATAACAGGTGTATAAGGTTCCAAAAAAAGCAAACACAAGCCTACAATAGGAGAGCCACATTACACAATTAAATTACAACAATAATACATGTTATTGATACATATTACAAACCATAAAAAAATGATGTGTTTGCAGGAAAGGATGGCATCACTGGCAGGCATCAGAGTGAATGATAAGTGCAAAATATGTATTATGTAATATGTAAATATGTTAAAAAAAATGTATTCCAGGAAATAGCAGCGTCTGGCAAAACATAAGAATGAGCATAAATCGGGAATAATGTATATAAAAATAACAGAGTATTGTTACCCCAAAAGGTTTGTGCTCTGCTATGCATAGTAATAATCAACATGGAGAGGGGGCACATAAGTAAGATACAGTATCCCAAAATTTATGAATCCCATTAACTGCAAAAGCGCCATAGCAAAACAATTACACAATGATACATTACCAATAGCTTATGCTCCAACCAGGGTGGCATCCTCCCCAGCACATGCTTCAATGTATTTTTTTTATGGGGCGGAAGGTACACTGAAATACATGTCAGAGTGGGGGCGCCATTTTGCCATATAATTCTATTTATTTGTATATATTTCTATGGTACTATTTTTCCCTTATCATTTATGCCTACCTGTGATGCTGTCCTCCTTTTAAATATTATTGTTGTATTTGAATTGTGTAATGTGGCTCTATTATTGTAGGCTAAGTTAATGATAACTCAGTAACATCCCCATTCAGAGCATGTGTTGGGAGTCACTGGGCAATTCCCCAGGAACCCCATCCCCAAAGGGGCCTCACTAGCACTGATTCCTTTAAGCTGCTGATCACCTCCTTTTAATGATCGGACAGAGCACCGATGAAGCTCCTTGCCTGATCATAGAGAGAACTGTGCAGCCATACAGTAACTGTACAGTGCCTTCTCTCCTTCCTGTACTCTTCTGTGTGATCAGTAGAGGTGGGAAAAAGGGAAGCTGGACCAACAGCATTCAGATTCCTGTTATAGATTTTGGAAGGAAGATGAACATAGAGAGCAGTCTGCGTGGAGGGAGGGGCATTTAGTCAGAGGGGTATAAAGAGCTGGGTTCAGCCTGTGTGGAAACATTTGTTTGAGGGGGTATGGGTCAGTAAAGAGATGGCAGAAGAGAGCAGTCTGTGTGAGAAGAGGGCATAAAAAGCAAACACAGGATATTGGGAGCAGTCTGTGTGACATGGGAGCATGGGATCCAGTCTGTGAGAAAGAAATGGCATGTCTGGAAAAAAGGGTGCATGGGACACAGTCTATGTGGGAAAGCAGAATTGAGAATACTATTAATGTTTGTGGATATATTAATGTGTCGGTATAAAGGTGGTACTGTTACTTTGTGAGGCACAAAGGTGGTTACTTGCAGTATGTTGTATTAATTTGATAACACCTTCCATGTGTCATGCCCTATTACTTACAACTAATGTATGTGGCATAATATGGGGCACCATCTGTTTGGCTCTATCCTTCTGACAATATTGTGTTTAGGGGTTCTGTCTGTATAGCACAATATTTAGGGTAACTATTAGCAAATTGAAGTAATCAAAGTTGACCAAATTTCCTTGTGCCTTGCGGTAATGAATCAATTTTCCCTGAAATGGCGTTACAATAAAAAAGAAAAATACTCGCTTCATCTGTTTGAGCGCAAAGAGATCTTGATTGAAGAGCCCATGCAAAATCTTATGTGCAGTGACATATGACGTCACCACCCCGGCCAGTGTGATCATGTCATAACGCACAGCACGACATTTCGCCCAGAATCTTGAATTAAGATGGCCGCGGTGGCCTCTTCTCACTCCAACAGATGAGTTTAGGTTTTTTTTAAACCCCTGAATGGCCTCCATTTTTACATCAGGTGCTGCGATGAGTGAGGCATCTGAGGGGTTTAATGACAGGGGCTGCGCAATCACCGTTCCCTGTCATAGAACTCTCTAATTACAAAGAAATGCATTTTTGTGACAAAATATTTTGTCAGTAAGTGAATTTCTTTCTGAAATTCGGCGAAGCAGCCGAATCGAAGTTTTCATAACTCCACATAACACTAGTAACTATAGTTATGACAGCATTATAATGTAGTATTTGGGGGCACTATGCCACATAGAAGGCATATTAATAAGGGCAAATGGGTCTACAACAGGCACATAATTGGGTGAACCAGTGGGATAGGGAGTTTGTGTAGGTTGGTAAAAGGTAGAGAGGGTGCTCGAAAAGTAAGGAGCCATTAGATATCTGGGCAGTAGTAAAAGTAGTCTTCATGGCAGTCTGGACCAGATGGAAAACATGGCACAGAGAACAACTGAAATCAGAAAATTGAAAGACTGTATTTAGAGAAGACTTGTCTTTACTGTATTCATTTACATCATCTGCAGGGCACCTATTTTGTATAGTGTTTTTAATTCATATGGAGTGGTCAGGGCAGTAGTCATGGTCAAAGCCGTTTATTTACTAGGACCCAGGTACAACTGTTACCTCTGCACCCAATAAAGCTACAGCTATTAAAGTTTCATTTTAGCTACAGTACGTTAGATTCGAATTATTTTTATTTCATTACTTTCAATACATCGAATTGTAATGGTAATTGTAAATGTATATTTTATACTAATTTAAAAATTCTTAATCTTGTAACTTTAAACTTTCATTCTATCTTGGTCAGGATTGTGACTTTATACTTTGTCTGCCATATCAGAAAAGTTCTAAACTACTGCTGTTCCTGTTCTTCCCTCCCCATTGAGTTGACTGATTATAGTACTGATCAGTCTCTTTACATGCAGTACTTCTTCTGTCACATTACTGTCTTGTTTTTCTCTGCAGTACATTGGCTGTTACATTTTATCTAATTTAGAAGAAAACATCTACTCATAGCAAGGCATTCTACCCTTACTTATATAGAAACACTAGTTTTCACAGCTTATTCCTGAAAACATCCCATAAGCACTGTGTTACAACGTCTGATATCCTGCAATGCTTAGGGAAAACTATGTTTCTTAATAAATATTTAACTATTACCTTAGTTAACCTAGCATTAGATTATGTTTGAGATTGTAGAACAATAATTTTGCCTAGTTTGAGAATCATAATTAAGTGATATGTATTTTGGAAAATTAATGCAATCAACTTTATTTCTTGTTACTTTGTGACTCTAATTTCTTAAAGGGATTGTCTGCTTTCAGCATGAAACCGGACAACCCTCCAGATCAACCTGTAATTAAGAAAAAGTAAAAAAAAAAGTAAATACTTACCTACCAGATCGGATCAGTGGTGCACCCAAAAAGGCCAGTGATTGGCTGCAGCAGTCAAGCCTTGTCGAAGCCTGGTAGGGAGAATAAGAGCAGTAGTGCAGGATCCGGACGGTAAAAATTTTATAATTCTTTATTGCAGGTTGACCTGGAGGGTTGTCCAGTTTCATGCTGAACCCGGACAATCCATTTAAAGAGAACATGTCACCAAAAAATGCAATGCAATCTGAAGGCACTGTGTTATAGAGCAGGAGAAGCCGAGAAGATTGATATATATTTTTGTGGGAAAAGACAGGGTCAAATTGGGCCTTAAAGGGGACTTATGTTTGAGAGAAAAAGTCCCCAATATAATGTTACTAAGGATTTTCTACTGTTTGATTAAAAAAAAGTCCTTTCTGCCTAATATTTACCCTCCATTTCCTCTGGTTACGACCTGTACTCTCTTCTCAATCTATGGTAGAACATGAGCAGTTTCTTCCTCTCTTGCCAGACTGAGTCTCCACATAGCCATGCTAACAAGCACTGGCAAGTGCATTCACGTCCATCTTATCTGGACAGCTCACCATCTCTGCAATCATTGGGATGCAGAGGAATTATTGCAATGTGCGTGTCACACGGCTCTCCTAGCAGCCAGTGGAGGAGCGGACCCACTCATGAACACACACGACCACAGCACTGCAGCAAAAGGATTATGGGAATTTTAGTTCAGGACCCTGTTTATGGTCATGTGGGCAGGCAACACGGATTAATTGGATTTCAGCAAGAGTTAACAGAATGAAAAAAAAGGTACAGGCGATCCATTGGAAGGGACAATACAGTACAGTCAGCATACAGTTGGATTTTTGAAAAAATAGCTTAGGTAACCTGAATACTGCCTTTAAGGATCAAGCTTTTGCTTCATTTTCTTTTCTTTATCACATTTCAAGAGCCATAACTTTTTTATTTTTTCCATGGATGTGCGGGCGTGTTTCTTTGTAGAATCAATAGTATTTTTCAAAATGCTCCTTTTGGGGTGCAAATAACTTATCCATTAAGGTTTTCAACACTTTGCGGGTGAGGAAAGCAAAAACTGTAATTCTGCCAATAGTTTTTCTAATTACTACATTTTGTGCAGTTCACGGTGCATAAATAGCATGTTATGCTTATTTTACAATTACGATGATACCACATTTATTGTTACGCTGGGGGCTTGTGTCCGCTGCTCCACTCATCATATGTCTGTCCTGTGTGTATGTGTGAATAGGAACTTAATTCATTGTATCTCTACTCTGTTTCAGGACTGTAAGGGCTACACCCTCCTCTCCTTGCTCTGTTCATTGTTGGTTCAGCTGATGACTATTAAACTCTTGACTACGAGTATTACCCCCTAATGCCTTGCATTGTTGTCTCTGATCCCCGTGAGTCAACTTCGACCCCTCTTTGTGGTTGGCACTGTGAATACAGATACGCAGACTGTAACAGATCAAGAAATGGATCCTGCTGACCCATTACAGATGAGTTAACCTGAGCTTTGCCAGGAGGTGGCTCAACAGTGGGACCGCCATGAACGATTGCCGGATTATTTGCACAGTGTGTCTACCCGTCTTAAAGCTTTAACCCATATCATAGCCACAACTCCCTCTGCAGGATCTGCTTTACATCTGTTGCTACCCTCACGCCTTGATGGAGATCCCTTCGACTTTGCAAGAGAGAGGTGATCCTGTTACCAGTAACCTGCAAGAGTTCTTAGCCATAATAATACTTAATACTTTTGAACAATAAAACCTAATAGAAATAATATATATATATATACAGGGAGTGCAGAATTATTAGGCAAATGAGTATTTTGACCACATCATCCTCTTTATGCATGTTGTCTTACTCCAAGCTGTATAGGCTCGAAAGCCTACTACCAATTAAGCATATTAGGTGATGTACATCTCTGTAATGAGAAGGGGTGTGGTCTAATGACATCAACACCCTATATCAGGTGTGCATAATTATTAGGCAACTTCCTTTCCTTTGGCAAAATGGGTCAAAAGAAGGACTTGACAGGCTCAGAAAAGTCAAAAATAGTGAGATATCTTGCAGAGGGATGCAGCACTCTTAAAATTGAAAAGCTTCTGAAGCGTGATCATCGAACAATCAAGCGTTTCATTCAAAATAGTCAACAGGGTCGCAAGAAGCGTGTGGAAAAACCAAGGCGCAAAATAACTGCCCATGAACTGAGAAAAGTCAAGCGTGCAGCTGCCAAGATGCCACTTGCCACCAGTTTGGCCATATTTCAGAGCTGCAACATCACTGGAGTGCCCAAAAGCACAAGGTGTGCAATACTCAGAGACATGGCCAAGGTAAGAAAGGCTAAAAGACGACCACCACTGAACAAGACACACAAGCTGAAACGTCAAGACTGGGCCAAGAAATATCTCAAGAGTGATTTTTCTAAGGTTTTATGGACTGATGAAATGAGAGTGAGTCTTGATGGGCCAGCTGGATGGGCCCGTGGCTGGATTGGTAAAGGGCAGAGAGCTCCAGTCCGACTCAGACGCCAGCAAGGTGGAGGTGGAGTACTGGTTTGGGCTGGTATCATCAAAGATGAGCTTGTGGGGCCTTTTCGGGTTGAGGATGGAGTCAAGCTCAACTCCCAGTCCTACTGCCAGTTTCTGGAAGACACCTTCTTCAAGCAGTGGTACAGGAAGAAGTCTGCATCCTTCAAGAAAAACATGATTTTCATGCAGGACAATGCTCCATCACACGCGTCCAAGTACTCCACAGCGTGGCTGGCAAGAAAGGGTATAAAAGAAGAAAATCTAATGACATGGCCTCCTTGTTCACCTGATCTGAACCCCATTGAGAACCTGTGGTCCATCATCAAATGTGAGATTTACAAGGAGTAAAAACAGTACACCTCTCTGAACAGTGTCTGGGAGGCTGTGGTTGCTGCTGCACGCAATGTTGATGGTGAACAGATCAAAACACTGACAGAATCCATGGATGGCAGGCTTTTGAGTGTCCTTGCAAAGAAAGGTGGCTATATTGGTCACTGATTTGTTTTTGTTTTGTTTTTGAATGTCAGAAATGTATATTTGTGAATGTTGAGATGTTATATTGGTTTCACTGGTAAAAATAAATAATTGAAATGGGTATATATTTGTTTTTTGTTAAGTTGCCTAATAATTATGCACAGTAATAGTCACCTGCACACACAGATATCCCCCTAAAATAGCTAAAACTAAAAACAAACTAAAAACTACTTCCAAAAATATTCAGCTTTGATATTAATGAGTTTTTTGGGTTCATTGAGAACATGGTTGTTGTTCAATAATAAAATGAATCCTCAAAAATACAACTTGCCTAATAATTCTGCACTCCCTGTATATATATATATATATATTTGTGTCACTATATTTTGAGAACCATAATTTTTTAACTGGTGTGAGAGCTTGATTCTTGCAGAACAAGCAGCATTTTTTATTATTATTATTGGTAGCAGGACAAGCAGAAATAGCAAATCTTTTTTATAGTTCACCATGAGGGTTAAATAGTGGCTTATTTAATAGATCAGCGTGATAAGTATATGGCAAATCATATGTATATTATTTTTCATTTAGATTTTATTTTTTAGCGTAATTTATTTTTTACTGTACTAGTGATCAAAACGCCTAGTGGTGGCATCTCAATCCCTAGTATAATACACTACAATACATACAGTATGTTATGCTTGTTCAGAAAAACACACAGGCATCTTAAGTGGCCCTGCCTCTGCTAATAGGTGTAGTAAGATGGCAATCATGGGGCCATTGTCGGGCCCCTGGTTGCCATAGAAATCGTCAGCACTCCACAATTGCATTGCGGGTAGTCTATAGCCTTGTCAGTTATCCTGTCACCGGTAAGTATTCCCACTGCGGGAGCCCTGCTGTGTATTACATGTGGACATAACTGTACAGCATATCAAAAAGGACAAGGACGGTACTAATGCATCCATTTGTAGTGAGGGGCTAAAGCTGGCCATTCATTAGTGATTTCATGTGGTCTTTATCTAACTGACTTGTCATTCATGGTTGCTATATGAATGTTGTTTCTAAAATGGTCACTAATTACCAATTGGTCTGTATCAAGATATGTGGCCTTCTCTGGGCTCCTATTGTTGGGATGGTGATCTGTCATTTGGCATGAACAACTTTTGAAAGACTGCACCTGACAAAGGCCAAAAACATACAACACGGCAGAACAACCTTTTCACAGATATCTGATTACGGTCAGCATTACTCATGCTTTTTAATTTCATAAAAAATGATATTCCATAGGAAATCTAAAAAAAAAAGGTAGTCAGTTAAATACAATAATTAGTGTTTTAATTTATTTGAAATTTCTGTGTTTCAGGGGTGAAGGGATTTACATAGATGCTTCAGATTCAATTGTGGTAAATAATTGAAGGCATCTTCAAACAGAACCTGTCACTAAGATAATACTGTCCTATCCATGTATAGCCATAGAGATATTCAAATCACAGGAATGATCTCAAAGGGGAGACACTCATCCACACATTTCCCAAACCAGCCACAGCACATTGTATAGGGTACAATTTCTCTAAAATTAGGCAGTATTTCAAGAGAACCCTTACTGCCTATACTACACATAACCATTACTAACTTAGGCCTTAAGCACACATTCATTTCTATGGGTCTCCAAAAAAAACTGACATCACGACATCACGCAGATGTCATCAGTGTGCTGTTCGGATTACAGAACCTGTCCTATACATTGTTTTTACAGCGGGATGCCCACGGACAGCATCCATGATTTGAGGACAGAACAACAAAACTAAAGTTGCCCAACTAGGCCATTTCCGATGGCCATTGTTAGAGAGTTATACGCAAATTGTTAGCAATGGTTAATGGAAAACTAGAACCTGAAAGGACAAAAAAGAAGAAAACCTCTTTATTTTAGTAATTTAATGTATAACTTTTAATGTTATACCTTAAAAACTAAAATCCTGTAGCATAAAAAAACTGAAATATAAAGAAAAATGGGTGATAAACACAGGATACCTATAGGTGGGACCAAATATATCATTATATGACTATAACCTGTCAAGAATTTGATCTGTCAAGTTGGATTTTAACAACTATTATTGGGTGAAATCACATGTGTGCATGGAATTTGCCACTTTCCTCGTCTTCTGTTAGATTATTTAATAAATTCCCTCCTCTCCCAGTTTTGTCTGCCATGATAATGTTTGGATCCTTCTGGCCAATACAGATCTTATGTGTATGGTCAGCTTTAGTGACAGGTTGCCCATTGGTTTCATTGATCAAGTGTGTTCTTACTAAATATTCAGGGACCGGATAGCAAATATGACTGGGAGAAATAGAATAAAGGAAATAGAGGATGATAAATGTGTGACAAAAGATGTGACAGCACATGGAATGTGAATCTCACCAGTTTCTTCAAATGTCTTTCTTATACAAATGTGCCTTAAACATTGAACAGTAAACTCCACAGTGATTCTACATTTAGAACATTCAATCGCTTTACAGACTTTCTCAAGCACCTAATCACCTCAGTGCACAGTCTTCTGTTCCATTTGAATGTGTGATGTGATTTTTACTTACTTTAGTTGCATTTATTTTACTTCTAGCATCAGCAAAACACTTGTAGATGAGGTAGTTAGTGCATATGTGCATTGCCAGGTAGAGATGAGTCATTTTGCAGATTCATATTCTCCGATCCAAAAATTACAATAGGGGAACGGATGTGTCTTGAATTTTCTCCACAATTTTTGTCAAAAGAAAAACTGAAAACCAAACACTGATTCATCATCTTATACAAACCAATTTGGCAATGAATTTGAGTAAACAGTGAATTAATTTATAGTGTTGAATTATCATATTATCTAGATTATAAAGCTTTCAAAGGAAAAAAGAAGAAAGGGGGAGATTTATCATAAGCCGAAGTTTTATGCCTGTCTATGATCTTCCCTGTGCTGCCGGAAGATGTGCCTGATAGAGTTGAGCACGAATATTCGAAAAGTGAATTTTTATCTCAAATATCGCCACTTTGAGAATTTGTGAATATTTAGAATATAGTGCTAATGTATTCAGATGTAAAAAAATGACTAATATTCTAAAAAACTAATACCGTATATAGCACTATATTGAATATAGTGCTATATATTCGTTTTTTAGAATACTTGTCTTTTTTTTTTTACATCTGAAGTGAACACTGATCACTGTTCACTTAAGATGTAAAAAAATTATGAATATTCTAAAAAAAACTAATATATAGCACTATATTGAATATAGTGCTATATATTTTTTTTTAGAATATTCGTCATTTTTTTCCATCTGAAGTGAACATTGAACACTGTTCACTTCAGATGGTAAAAAATGAAGAATATTCTAAAAAACAAATATATAGCACTATATTCAATATAGTGCTATACAGTATATTCGTTTTTTTTAATATTTGTCATTTATTTTCATCTGAAGTCATGATTCCTCCCTGCTTAAAGGGAACCTGTCATGTGGATATTTGATTATAATCTAACTAACTATATACAATTATTAACTACTAAAAAGTACCTTAGATGTATTCAGTTACTGGTGTGACAGATGGTTACCTCATAATATACACACAAAGATGCTGCATGCTAATGAGCTGATTTGAGTCCAGCGTGATGTCAGTGAGTCCAGCGTTTTTTAATTCAGAGCTGTAGCCACTCCCCTGCCCACCTGCTGCTGATTAATATGGAAAATAACTGTCAATCAGCAGCAGGTAGGCGGGGAGAGTCAGGAGCTCATAAATATTCAGGACTGGAGCTGGAGCTTTTCAATACAATATGTTGGCAGATTGACTGGGTCAATAAAAGAAAGTGACCCAGCATTTTGCTAAGAGAATCAGTCACTTATTTATGTTACCCTTAGTTAGGACATCATAAAACACCTGGTGACAGGTTCCCTTTAAGTTGCTTGTGGGCCAATGACTCATTGGCCCACAAGCAAGAAGCAGGGAGGAATCATGTGTTCAGATGGAAAAAATTACAAATATTCTAAAAATGAATATATAGCACTATATTCTATAGTGCTATATATTCGTTTTTGACCCACGTCTGTATTGATTGCCTAATATTTGCATATTACGCAATCATTACCTAGCCGATTTTCGAGTAAATAAAAGAGAATGTAGAATATTCGAATTTGCGAACATTTGACAAATATTCTACAAAATATTCGCAAAATATCACAAATTCGAATATAACACCTGCCGCTCATCACTAGTGCCAAATTTATGTTGAGGTGCAGGCCTTGTCATATATTAGGTGCAACAGCCGTCAGTCCGTGCCCTGAAAATGATATCTATGGCAACTCCACTTGCAACAAAACACAGTAGGGGAGACTTATCAAACTGGTGTAAAGTAGAACGGGCTTAGTTGCCCATAGCAATCAATCAGATTCCACCTGTCATTTTCCAAAAGAGCTGTAAAAAAAAAAGTGGAATCTGATTGGTTTCTCTGGGCAACTAAGCCAGTTCTACTTTCCAGCAGTTTAATAAATCTCCCCCAGTGTTTGCAACTTTTCCTTGCCAGAAGACTGGCATATGGAGATATTAAATCTGCCTCAAAATGTCCAAAATAAAAAAAAAGAATTTAGTAAAAAAATTATTGCAGCAGAGCTCTTGGACAAGTTAAAGAGAATATGTCACTACAAAATGCAGTATAACATGCAGGCACCATGTTATAAATGCAAAGGCGCTGAGAAGATTAATATAAACATAGTTTTGTGGGAAAGATGCAATAAAACATGTCATTTTATAAATTTATGAGCTTAAAACGGTCCAGAGATATGTAGCGGTCAGTAATTGATAGGATGAACCCCATGTACAACTGAACTCAGACAAAAGCAGAAACTTATATACCGCAAATACGCTCGTTGACAAAAAAATTACATACCCAAATGTTTTATTTCTGCAATACTCGGCATATTAAATGAATACAGGTGCAGTCTGATCAGACACTGTGTCTTGCTACATTAGGTTATAAAGTGTTTCCCCCCCAGCCCTAGGGTTCTCAGAGGCTACCTTTGGGTAGTGTACCTCTTGGTGAGAGATCATTGACTTCTAAACATGCCTCTACAATGCACTGGAAGACATTTTGCCATTTCACAGACTTTGAGAGGGGGCCCATCATTGGACTGAGAGAAGTAGGATGGTTGTTTCAAATATTGCCCACCATCTAGGCTGCTTTCTCCTAGCTATTAGGAGGTTTGGGGAACAGTGGTTATGGGTGGGCACACACACAGCAAAAAGTCCAGATGGCCTAGACAGACCACCAGTAGAGAAGATTCTTTTATCTGCCAACAAACATGTTGAAGTAGCTCCCAGAGTTTAATTCTCCACCATCCAGGCAGAGGTTATACCATCATCACACATTCCTGTCTCTCCTGGGACCATCTTCAGGTGCTTAGCAGGAGGAAATTTGGTGTACTGAAACCCCTTATGTGTCCTGCCATTGACAGCCAGCCACAGTTGCCTTTGTTTGCAGTGGTGTCATGAATGAGAAACCTAGACTAAACCTAGAAAGTAATCCAGGTCCTGTTCCCAAGATGGTCGGGTTCAAGTATGGAGCCCTGGTGTGTGCATTTCCATCTTGTCTTTGCTGTGGTCCAACACACTTGCTGGGTGGGGCAAGCTCCGCCAACCTACCAAGTCTGCATGATTGTGTATGGCACAAAAACATTTTCTCTCTGTGGCACCAGGGGAGGAATTATTACTCCCTAGGGCACTACATCTGGGGAGAAGGTTCAAATGTACCCTGGGGCCCATAGACCTCTATTTATGCCTCTGATTGTTATCTACAGTATATAATGTGAACAGAGGCAATTGCTCCTTTAATTGGGATTTTTACCATTGCAACTAGGTAGAGTTTTCCAAATCAAAATCAGGTAACCTGATTTGTATCGGGATAATATTTACAACACCTGTGAAATATATTTAAGGACGTACATATCTCAAATGCAAAGTAACCACAAAGGGTTATTATATGCTGTCATATTATATGTAGATTTTGATCATTAAAAGTTATATCAGTGTATAACCTGGTTTGTATTTAATAGCTATGTAAATTGCAACTGTGTGTTATCTACTGTATAATCAGGAAGAGTAGAGACATTGACCGTCACTGCAACACTGTAACGCAAGAAACTGCACAGCAACCAACTCCCACCACATTCACCTGGACCTGGAGTGTGTGCAGTGGTATAGGTGGTAGCAATGAAAAACGGATTGAAAGTGCTAAGACATAATGCAAGATCATTCAATGCAATCGGGATTAAAGGATATACTTATGTATAAGAGAACGTGAGCACCCTAAAATCTGTAGTATCAGGCCGCAATTTCACCCCAATTACACAATTAGGGATTAACGGACATACTTACGTACAAACCGGATTCCAAAAAAGTTGGGACACTATACAAATCGTGAATAAAAACTGAATGCAATGATGTGGAGGTGCCAACTTCTAATATTTTATTCAGAATAAAACATAAATCACGGAACAAAAGTTTAAACTGAGAAAATGTACCATTTTAAGGGAAAAATATGTTGAGTCAGAATTTCATGGTGTCAACAAATCCCCAAAAAGTTGGGACAAGGCCATTTTCACCACTGTGTGGCATCTCCCCTTCTTCTTCCAACACTTAACAGACGTCTGGGGACCGAGGAGACCAGTTTCTCAAGTTTAGAAATAGGAATGCTCTCCCATTCTTGTCTAATACAGGCCTCTAACTGTTCAATCGTCTTGGGCCTTCTTTGTTGCACCTTCCTCTTTATGATGCGCCAAATGTTCTCTATAGGTGAAAGATCTGGACTGCAGACTGGCCATTTCAGTACCCGGATCCTTCTCCTACGCAGCCATGATGTTGTGATTGATGCAGAATGTGGTCTGGCATTATCTTGTTGAAAAATGCAGGGACTTCCCTGAAAGAGATGACGTCTGGATGGGAGCATATGTTGTTCTAGAACCTGAATATATTTTTCTGCATTGATGGTGCCTTTCCAGACATGCAAGCTGCCCATGCCACACACACTCATGCAACCCCATACCATCAGAGATGCAGGCTTCTGAACTGAGCGTTGATAACAACTTGGGTTGTCCTTGTCCTCTTTGGTCCGGATGACATGGCGTCACAGATTTCCAAAAAGAACTTCGAATCATGACTCGTCTGACCACAGAACAGTCTTGCATTTTGCCACACTCCATTTTAAATGATCCCTGGCCCAGTGAAAACGCCTGAGCTTGTGGATCTTGCTTAGAAATGGCTTCTTCTTTGCACTGTAGAGTTTCAGCTGGCAACGGCGGATGGCACGGTGGATTGTGTTCACTGGATTCTGTGATTTCCTTTACAGTAGCATTCCTGTTTGTGGTGCAGTGTCGTTTAGGGGCCCGGAGATCACGGGCATCCAGTATGGTTTTACGGCCTTGACCCTTACGCAGAGATTGTTCCAGATTCTCTGAATCTTCGGATGATGTTATGCACAGTTGATGATGATAGATGCAAAGTCTTTGCAATTTTTCGCTGGGTAACACCTTTCTGATATTGCTCCACTATCTTTCTGCGCAACATTGTGGGAATTGGTGATCCTCTACCCATCTTGGCTTCTGAGAAACACTGCCACTCTGAGAAGCTCTTTATATACCCAATCATGTTGCCAATTGACCTAATTAGTGTTAATTGGTCTTCTTGCTCTTCGTTATGCTAAAATTTACTTTTTCCAGCCTCTTATTGCTACTTGTCCCAACTTTTTGGGGATTTGTTGACACCGTGAAAATTGGAATCAACGTATTTTTCCTTTAAAATGATACATTTACTTGGATTAAACGTTTGATCTGTCATCTACGTTCTATTACAAATAAAATATTGACATTTGCCATCTCCACATCATTGCATTCAGTTTTTATTCACAATTTGTTTAGTGTCCCAACTTTTTTGGAATCCGGTTTGTATAAAAGAACGTGACAACCCCAAAATCTGTAGTATCATTCTGCAATTTCACCCCAATTAAGGATTAACGGATATACTTATGTATATGAGATCATGAGCAGCCTAAAATCTTTAGTATCAGGGCACAAATTCACCCAAATTACACAATTAGGGATTAACAGATTTACTTATGTATAAAAAACACCCTAAAATCGGTAGTATCAGGCCACAATTTCACCCCAGAATCAAGGAATGGATGTACATATATATAGAAAACGTAAACACCCCAAAATGTGTAGTATCAGACCGCAATTTCACCCCAATTACACAATTAAGGATTAACAGATTAACTTATGGAAAAAAGAATGAAAACACCCTAAAATCTGTAGTATCAGGCCACAATTTCATCCCAATTACACATTTAAAGAGGCTTTACACTGTTCCATTGGTCCCTGCTCTCTCCCAACAGTGTGGATAATAATCTCTATTATATCCCTACACTGTCACTTAGCTGTCCCTGAACTGCTCAATAGTAATATTTTGTGAATAAATTGTTTCCTAATCACTGTCCCTAGTGCCTGTAACGTCACTCCTTGCAATAAATTCACTTTAAAATAGTGGACACTGTGCAGAGAAGACTTTTTATAGGGCTGTGACATCACAAGGGTTGCCTAGCTGCTAATTGGCTGTCTGCATGGCATTATGGGTGATCCCTCATTCCCGGGCTTCTGACTTCCTGTTTCTAACATGTGCAGCCGCCATTTTAGAACAAATTTTATTCGTTACCATGAAATGCGAGGAAATTCAACTTTGGGAAAAATCTAATTTTTCCTGAAATTCTAATTGAATTCCACTTTATCAACTTCTATTTGCTCATCTCTAGCCATCATCATCAACATGGATATGCATGGGGTCCACAGCCTCCACCTGAACTTCCTCCTCAGGGCAGCCCAAACAGTGAGGGCTCTCAGGCAAGTCATCAACAGAGAGACTCTCTTAACATTATCTGCCACAGGGCGTGTTGGGGTTTTCTTGCCACCTCTTAGAAAAAAGGAATACAGCCCACTAAGAGGGGGCAGTGAAGACGGAGAGGACTCCACTGAAAGTCTTCTCTGAGGCCGCAAGGAGGAGGAGCAGGAGGAAAGCTGTGGCCCTCTGGTTCCATAGCACGGTGTCAGACTCCAAAGTCACATCCATGTCATCCTGCTGCGACTGAGAGGAGGACTGAGCCATCCCATTCACTATCCCATCCTCTTTCTCTTCAATGACAATGTTCGGCCTTTCTGAAGCCAGGGACAACTGCAACATACAACTACTACTTCTGCTGCTCCTGTTATCACTCACTGATAATTTACTGTGCCTGTGTATTGGTGTAGTAATCACGTATATGCTGGTTTAAATAAATTCAACAACCCCAAAAATTACTTGCAACCGTGTGGAGACAGAAATAAATGGAAACGGATTTTGGGGTAAATTTGTTATCACTTACAGATAATTTTGTGCGCTACCCTGTGTATTGGTGTAGTAATCAACTATATGCTGGTCAGAATAAATTCAATAACCCACCCCCGCCCTCCCCAAAAATATTGGAACTGTGTGGAGATGTGAAGATTACTGTGTGGAGATGTGAAGATTACTGTGTGGAGGTTATTGCCCCCTCAGATTCCCATTTCTCACTACCTGGCTGACTGCTTTCCTTGCCTGTCCCTATTCTACACACACACTTCTTCTTTGTACTTCTAACCTTTCACTTCTATGTCCCTGGCAGTAGAATACAAGCTTCATTGTGATTTTTATACTTTCCCTGACTCCCTCAGATCATTTTTCTGGCAAACACTGTAAGACCCATTCACCCTCAATTAATGCCCAGCACAGAATGGCATTCTGCTCATTCTGCTAGGGCATCTCCCCGCCTGTTGAAGCACTGATTGGCTCATCTAGACTGTCAGCCTGGAAGCCAATCAAGGCAAGCCCTCCAACCCCCCACTTTCTTTCAAAGTCATGTGAGCATCTTTCTTCTTCCTTCCTAGTTCTTTTTTCCTACCAGAATGTGCAGAAAAATGGCGCTACATGACATTTTACTAGATTCATCTGTAACAAACCTGAAAAGCTTTGGGTTTGTCTGTAATCTGAAAAATTCATAACGAACCCATTTGTTAGGAACAGGTCCGCTTCTCTTTACTTTCCACATACCTGTTACTACATATAGTCCAGGTAGCAATTCTGCATGACAGTCTGTAGAAAAAAAAGACATGGATCGCACATCCACATGCCATGCAATGATATATTGCTTCTCGGTATAATTTTTATAATGGGGCACTTGATATATGTTTTGATCAAAATATGAGTGGGTCCCTTATGAGTGGCACCCCAACAACATGCCTGCTATCAGGCTAAGCCCCCACGACTGTAGACCCCACAAACCCACAGGTACAGCAGCACAATAACAACAGCCACAATGCAGCATCGCACAATGTGAACAGCATGTGGATGTGTGATTTTTTTTTTTTCTCCTACAGATTAGTATATTTGCATTCTGTCACCTCAACTTTTTTATGGTATCAACACCTCTCCCTTTTCGACCTGGGTTTTCTTAATTATCAGGAGATTACATAAGGATTAATAAGCTCCTACTCAGCCTCAGTTTATGTTTCTGAGATGACATAGAGAGTCAGTGCAGTGCTGCCTGGCGGCTGTTGTCATTGTGATGTTGTGTCTGTGGATTGGTGAGGCTAGGTGCAGTGGGTGCTTAACCTGATAGCAGGAGTGTTGTGTTGTGGAAGTCGCCATGTGCCACTGCACTAAATTAGAGTAGGGACCCATTCATGAGAGGCCACCTTGATGTGGTGAGTGGACCTATGCCTTTTGAAAATGTCTACTAAGAGCATCAATGGAGATGTTTATGAATGATGCTGAGAAGCAATAGATAGTGTTGGGCGAGCATGCTCGGCCGAACACCTTTTTAACTCGAGCATCGCGATGCTCGGCACATCGCGGTATTCAGCCAATAAGCGTGCGGGGAAGTACACTCACTGTAATGCCGTAGCCATGTTGGTTACTGGCATTACAGTGATTGGCTGGCCGGAACGCGTCATCGGGTGCTATATAGCACCCAATGACACGTGGTTCGGCTCAGACTTAGCGAGGGCGAGCTGCAGCAGAAGGAACAGACAGTGTAGGGAGAGGAATTGTGTTTTTTTTTTATGGAGTTTTGAGTGTTAAGTGTTTAAGGACTATTGTTTTATCTGGCTGCGAATTATATTAGCGCAACGTGCGTTAAATTGCGTGCAATTACTTGGCTGCTGGTGACAGCAGCAACATTACCTGCGCTACAACTCCTGTATAACGTTATCCGCTGTTGACAGCAGCAAAATTACCTGCGCTACATCTCCTGTATAATGTTTGCGCATCTAAATATCAGTGACATTCAGTTTAATTTTTTCGCCGCTGGTGACAGCAACATTACCTGCGCTACATTTCCTATATAACGTTTGCACATCCTAAATATCTGTGACATTCACTTAAATTTTTTCGCCGCTGGTGACAGCGACATTATCTGCGCTAAATCTCCTATATAACGTTTGCACATCCTAAATATCTGTGACATTCAGTTAAATTTTTTCACCGCTGGTGACAGCGACATTATCTGCGCTACATCTCCTGTATAACATTTTCACATCATAAATATCAATAAAATTCAGGTTAATTTTTTCGCCGCTGGTGACAGCGACATTGCCTGTGCTATATCTCCTGTATAACGTTTGCGCATCATAAATATCAGTGACATTCAGTTAAATTTTTTCGCCGGTGGTGACAGCGACATTACCTGCGCTACATCTCCTGTATAACGTTTGAGCATCCTAAAAATCAGTGACATTCAGTTTAATTTATTTGCGCATACACTTACAAAACCTGCGCTACTGTACGTGTGACATACTTGCAAGCATATATACCATTTAATATGCTCAAGGCAAGCAGTAAGGGATGGGGAAGTGGCTGTGCTGCTGATGGTGGAGGCAGAGGTCGCGGCCCAGGGCCCGGTGAAACTGTGCCTGCTGCCAGAGCACAAGAAACACACTCATCCACG
Organism: Bufo bufo; assembly: GCF_905171765.1. NCBI lineage: Eukaryota > Metazoa > Chordata > Amphibia > Anura > Bufonidae > Bufo > Bufo bufo. The sequence continues at coordinate 202,921,389 of NC_053391.1, read as the reverse complement.
ATACCTAGCTTTATGTCCCAGTTTGCAGGGCGGCGCAGGACACTACTCTCGAAGTCAGACCAGTGCGACTAGGTGGTTGGTTGGATTGCAGCTGATAATGCTTCCAGTCGGTTAAGCACCACCCTGTCTTCCACAAAGTCCAGTCTCAGTAGCCAAGAGTCTGGTCAACAGAATCCTCACCCTGATCCTCCTTCATCCCACCATGGAGCGTCTTGGCAAGCAAGTGATCCCACACTCGGATATTCCGAGGAGCTCTTTTCATTGCCATTCCTTGATTTAGCCCTCTCACCAAGCCCGCTTGAAGAGGGACATGAGGAGATCTTGTGCACTGATTCCCAAACTCTTGATAATCCACAGTCAGAAAAATATGACGGTGGGGAATGGCAATTAGTGTTTGCATTAGTTTGGCAATTAGTTTGCAACCTGTGCCGTACCAAAATGAGCAGGGGTGTAAACACTAGCAACCTCACCACCACCAGCATGATCCACCACATGGCATCAAAGCATCCTAATAGGTCGGCCAAACATCTGGGTCCAGAATCAGTGTCTGCACCACTGCCTCCTCTTCCCCTATGTTACGTGCTGGCCAATCCCCTGTCCAAGACGCAGGCCCGGATGCCTCCCGCCCTGCACCTGCACCTTCACAAGCACCAGCAGCTAGCACATCCACTTCTGTGTCCCAGCGCAGCGTACAGATGTCCATACCCCAGGCCTTTGAAAGAAAGCGCAAATACCCAGCCACCCACCCACAGGCCATAGCACTAAATGCGCACTTTTCCAAATTGCTGGCCCTGAAAATGTTGCCATTTAGTCTTGTGGACACTGAGGCTTTCCGCAGCCTGATGGTGGCTGCTGTCCCGCGGTACTCTGTCTCCAGCTGCCAATATTTTTCACGGTATGCAGTCCCAGCCTTACATCAGCATGTGTCCCATAACATCACCCCTGCCCTGACCAACGCAGTTATTGGGAAAATCCACTTAACGACTGACACATGGACAAGTGCTTTTGGCCAGGTACGCTACATTTCCCTGTCGAAACACTGGGTGAACGTTGTGGAGGCAGGGAGCGAGTCGTACCCTGGGATGGCACAGGTGCTACCAACGCAATGGATTGCGGGCCCTACTTTTATCAGGATTTCTGCCACCCCCTACATTAGTGGCTGCAACCCCCCCTTCTCCTCCACTTCCACCTCTGAATTCTCTTCTTGCAGCACCCGTCAGCCATCAGTCAGTAGCTGGAAGCAGTGTAGCACTGCAGTGGGGAAGCGGCAACAGGCCAAACTGAAACTAATTTGCTTAGGTGACAAACAGCACTCTGCCGCAGACCTGTGGCAGGGTATAAAGGACCAGACAGAGCTGTAGCTTGGTTGGTTGTGTCTGATAATGGCTGTAACTTGGTGGCAGCTTTGGAGCTTGGCAAGCTAACACACATACCATGTCTAGCACACGTGTTCAACTTAGTGGTTCAGCGGTTTCTCAAAACCTATCCCAATTTGCCTGAGCTACTGGTGAAGGTACGCCACGTGCGTGCCCATTTCCAAAAGTCATCTACAGCTGCCGTCGGTCTGGAAACGCTGCAGCAGCGCTTGCAATTGCCAGCTCACCGACTGTTGTGCAACGTGAGCACGCGCTGGAACTCCACGTTCCACATGTTGTCCAGGCTTTGTGAGCAGCAGAGGGCAGTAGTGGAATACCAGCTGCAACATGGTCTTCGCCTTTTCAGTCAGCTTCCGCTCTTCGCAAGCGACGAGTGGGCATGGAAGTCGCTATTATCAGCGTAACCATCCCACTTCTGTGTCTACTGAAAAGCTTGCTGCTCACAATGAAGGCGGACGCTTTGCATGTGGAAGAGGTGGAAATGGGGGAAGACACTACACAGGGTGATAGCCACGCTCAGTTCATCTTCTCAGTGCAAATTGGATGATAATGAGGAGGAGGAGCTGGAGACGGTTGCCTCCGCTACAGAGGATAGTACCCATAGCAGGTTTATTCCATGTGTTCATCGTGGATGGGCCAAAGAGGAGGAAGAGGATGAGGAGATTGAGACTCATCCTCCTGACAAAGACAGCAAAGTATTGTCTTTTGGGACTCTGGCACACATGGCTGACTTAATGTTATGCTGCCTCTCCCGTGACCCTCGCATTATACGCATTTTGGCCGATACCGATTACTGGTTGTTCACTCTTCTCGACCACCGCTACAAAGAGAACTTCACATCTCTCATTCCTGTGGTGGAGAGGACTAGCAAAATGGTGCAATACCAGAAGGTTCTTGTGGAAAAATTGCTCCAAAAATTTCCAGCTGACAACGCTGGCAGCAGAGTACGTAGTTCCTTGGGCAAACGAGGAGGGAAGACGAGAGGAACACACAGCAGTTCCAACAGAGGCAGGGCAACACTCTCCAAGACCTAGTACAGTTTCATGACACCTCACCAGCACCCTCACCCTGATGCGCAGTCTAGTGTCACAAGGAGGGAAACGTTTTGGAAGATGATGAAGGAGTACGTAGCAGCGTCCTCAGTGATCCCTCTGTGCCTTTCAACTATTAGGTGTCCAAGCTGGACACGTGGCCCGAACTGGCGCTCTACGCCTTGGAGGTGCTGGCCTGCCCTGCTGCCAGCGTTTTGTCAGAGCGGGCATTTAGTGCTGCTGGGGGCATAATAACTGATAAGCGCATCCGCTTGACAATTGAAAATGCTGACAGGTTGACTCTTATCAAAATTAACAAGGCCTGGATTGCCCCTGACTTCTCTACTCCACCAGAAGAAAGCGGCTGAACATAAAGGCACTTTAAATGTGGCTTTTATGGTGTATTGAATACACTGTATTCCCATGCACCCCTTCCACCACAAAAAAGGGTATATGGTTCAATCTTCCTTTTCTCGTCCTCCTCCATCATATCAACATCCTTATTAGGCTGCCCCTCGCTCCTAATGTTTTAGAGGGTCAGCTTAGCAGCAGGCCCTCACTCCTAATGTTTTAGAGGGTCAGCTTATCAGCAGACCCCTCACCCCTAATGTTTTAGAGGGTCACCAGCAGGCCCTCGCCCATAATGTTTTAGATGGTCAGATCAGCAGCAGGCCCTTGCCCCAAATGTTTTAAAGGGTCAGCTCAGTAGCAGATCCTCACCCCTAAATTTTTAGATGGTCAGATCAGCAGCAGGCCCTCGCCCCTAATGTTTTAGCTAGTCAGCTCAGCAGCAGACCCTCACCCCTAATGTTTTAGATGGTCAGATCAGCAGCAGACCCTCATCCCTAAATTTTTAGATGGTCAGCTCAACAGCAGACCCTCATCCCTAATTTGTTACATGGTCAGATCAGCAGCAGGCTCTCGCCTATAATGTTTTAGATGGTCAGCTCAGCAGCAGACCCTCACCCCTAATGTTTTAGATGGTCAGATCAGCAGCAGACCCTCATCCCTAAATTTTTAGATGGTCAGCTCAGCAGCAGACCCTCCCCCCTAATTTTTTACATGGTCAGATCAGCAGCAGGCCCTCGCCCCTAATGTTTTAGAGGGTCACCAGCAGGCTCTTGCTCTTAATGTTTTTGAGGGTCACCAGCAGGCCATCAATCATAATTTTTCAAGGGTGTGTATGATGCCCTCCTTTATGTGTAATAAAGGGTGTATTGGAGTGCCGGTTCCTTGTAATTTTCGGCAGCCCTTTCATTCAGTGCATAGTCTTTATGAGTGTAGGAGTCCCACTACCTGAACAGTTGTACCACAATGTGAATGAGGCCCTTCTTTATGTGATATACAGGTTGTATCGGAGTGCCTCTTCCTTGTAATTTTTAGCAGCACTTGCACTTTACATACAAGTAAATATACAGGAAATAATGTTTCCTAACAATTTTTCCTCTAAAATTGATTTTATCTTCGGTTTGGTGTGTATTATTGTCAGTCTGTAAAAGTGGCATACTACTCGGACAACATCGTTCCCAGCAGCGACCTCGGAGTCCAAGATTCATCCAGACATCCTCCCCATGCTGTTCCCGAACCATTTCAGTGGTGTTTCCATCAATTTCTGACCTTTTCCTATGAACCGGACACCGGACACCTGGTTTAATGTTCGGGTTCTCCCATTGACTTCCATTGTGCTCGTGTGCTCTGTAGCATCCGAAAGTGTTCTACTCGAGCACCCGAGCACTTTGGTGCTCGATTAACACTACCAATAGATCAATGCATGACATGTGGATATGCGATCTGCATCTTTTTTTTTTTTACTGATTAGCAATTTCATATAATTCTAAACTATGTCTCTTAGGAGATTTAAAGTTTGTATTACCTCTGTGCAAATATTCAGTTTGCTGTATGAGATAGTATTTTCAGTAAGGCTAAGGCTACACAGTGATCTTGGGCATAACAGGTGTATTACGACCAGGGATCACAGTGTAGCACTGCAGCCATAGAAATTAATTGTGTCACAGTGCAACTCGTAGATTTTACTTGAATGCGACCTCAGAATCACCAAAATCCAGTAGGGTTGGATTTTGTGCAATTCTGGGGACGCAGTCTCACCAAAAGGCGCAGTCTAGCCCTAGCCTTATTCTCCCAGCATAAGAATTTAGGGAAATGAAAATGCACAATTTTGTGGCCTATGAATCAAAATTTTACAGTTTAAAAAACAAACCTTTTTTGCAACATTGGGACTTATAGATACAACAGCATGGCTCGCCAGTGCCCATCTCTCACGGCAGACAGGATACAAGATACACAGGATATAACGAACAAGTGTCTAGGCAAGAAGCTGGGGAAAGGGGTCACCTCCTGGCAAATCCCTACCAGCTCTCCCTAGACTACTATGCCCACATTCAGACCCTGAAGGTGGGAATGAATGTGTCCTCGTGCCTGGGCTGAAGATTCCCTAGAATCCCTAAGATGGTGAAAGGGGGATAGAGGCAGCCTGCTCCCTCATCCCTGGAGGGGGCAGGCGTCTCTCTAACAGCCTAGACAGACAACCACAATAAAACAAAACCAACTTATCTATTGCAGAGCAGGAACAGCCAGTCCTTCCTTCCTCTGAGCCAGACAGAAGCTATAACCCGCCCAGGACACTGGGAGTGGACATAATTTAAACTATTACCAATGACCCCACCCAGTGCACCTGAAGGGAGGCGGATACAGCTCCACTCCAAAACAATAACAAAAGTCTACACATGTGCTGCTAACCTAGCAGACCTCCGCACATGACCTGAGCAGGGCATGACACCATCTTAAATTAATATTTATCTTTCTTTTCGTTCTTTTTCTTGTTGTGCTGGAAGAGATAGATAGAGTGTATGGAGACTGTAATCCATCATATAAACAATATTTTAGTTGCTAATTGTATGTATTTAAAAATTAAATAAGTAAAAGAAAGAAAAAAAAAAGAAAGAATATCGGAGGGTCAATACGCATCCTGAAAAAATTGTTATGTATGCTATATGTCTTGAATATATAAGAAGTTATTGCATTGAAGATGTGAGTGCTACCAGCGGAGTGCTACTCTGCTACTTGAGGAAAATAGTAACTGTAGTTTCAATTTTGATTCAAACAAATAAATAGTACTTGTAAAACTAGGAAATGTTGTAATATCTCCGATTACAGAAACATGCCTCTTTCTCCATTATCAGATTCCTCTCCTGTATCCTTTGCATGCTGCACTGATCACTCACTGTCTATTCACTGCTAAATTCTATCTTCAGTGCAGATGAGTTTGGAGGTCACAGATCAAGTTACATAGAAGTCTAAGGAGGAGGACGAGGAGTCAGCTACTGAAGGGAGACAGACAGGCAAAGAGATGCTACTGGCTAGTAATATGGAAAGCGCAGCTCTAGGCACGAGGACGGGGAGCATCTACCATCAAGGTGCGTCCCCGGGCTGAGCAGTTTGGAGGATGAGATCAGGGACAGTCTTATATTTTTCACACAGTCTCCCGGAGTACTCATCCCACTGCTTGAGCCCACGTGGATTTTGGTAATAGCTTTTTGCGTTTTTTTGTATAGGATCTTTTTGAATCCAAGTTATATAATTTTTTGGATGTAATAAAAGTTAAGTTTTAGATTCTTGCCTTCAGTGATATCCTGTCTGTTCTTGCCAGGGTTTAAACATTATTGGTCTTTCAGTGATTTTGTTTACTACCTTACCTTACGGCTCAACTCAATTATACTGCTCAGTTCCGCTGTATTTTTTCCTTCATGATGCTGCTACTTATGAGATTGTATTATAGATGACTGTGTGCAGTGTATGGGAGACATCATAGCAGCTAGTCTGCATACATTGTGGAGCTTAGGTCAGGGAAAACTGACAATTAGAGATGAAGCCTGCACAGGGGAAAACTGGTAAAAGGTGCAAGATACAAGTCATATAATTGGCAATAATAGTGCTACTCCACACACACGATGTCCACACACACGATAACTTATTCTCAAAAGTCACATGAAACACCATGCATGCCCAGCACCCTTTTTCCTTGTGTTTTTATCTATAAACTTTTGAATTTGTTTTACATGCAAATCTTTAAAAAAAAAATCTATAAATGAAAGAAAATATGTTAAAATACGTACATCTTCTGACATGTCTTAATCATGTACAGTATCATATGATAACATTAAAGTAGTCTGTAAAGTCTGGTCAATTTTAAGAAGAAATATACTGATTTTCCTATGAGACTAGCACATTTCAGATGGTTCAGTTACTGGAAATTTCTGACACAACATTATAAATAGAGGCTATTCAAATTAATGGTTGTTTGCTTTGCTTTGAATGTATTATTAGACATTTCCACTTACTGAAATCTCTGAAAACTGCTGAATATATTTTATTCTATGTCTCTACGGTATACAATCCAAAGAGTACTACTTTCACATTTCCCTCCTATAAAATCACAGCAAATTAAAGCTTTATTTTTTTTATTCTGTATTACATGGTAATGTAACTGCAATGGATATACATATAGCATTTGTATATATTTTACAAAATTGTACACATATGGGAATAGGTATAGGGCTTATAATTAGATATGAGCAAAGTTTTGAAAAATTTGATTCAGCTCCTTTGCCAAACTTAAACAAGAAGTTTTATTTTGTTACAAATTTCTTTGTCACAAAAAGCTTTCCATTGTATAGAGGGGGCAAAATGATGGGGAATGGTGGCCATGACGCCCTCCGTCACTTAACCTCTCAGATGCAGCATTCAACGCTGATCGCCGAATCTGTGACTCACATTAAGCTGTTCAGGGGTTAATCAGGGGTTAAAAAAATATACTCACCTAATCAGCTTGCTCGCAGAGAGGATGTCTGCTACAGTCTTAATTGAAGAAAGCCCACCAAAGGACCTGAGGCGAGCGTGATGGACATCACCACATCATCACACTGGGTGCCCGGCGGCATCATCACTAAAATTCTGATCGAAGTCCACTTCAGATACTTTGATTTGCTTCAACTGATACATAGGCTTCTATAGAAAAAACTGATGCCAAAAGTAAATGCAGTTTTTCTATTTTGCATTCCTCATGTAACCCCTCAGGTGCATGGATGAGAGCCCAGCGATTTTGCTGTGGGGGCTTTGATCAGAGTCTGAACGCTTCTAAAGCTTTCCAGACCTGCCATAGTAAGCTACATGCTGGTCTGTGCATGAGGCACAGTTCAGGGAGCAAGGTACAATGTCATTCACCCTAATAGATCTCTATTAGGATGAATGGCACAAGGGGTCAAAAGATCCTAGGTACATAAAAATATGCCAACTAAGCATCGTGTCAAAGGAACCCACCGATTCCTGGTTGTGTGTATCTGTTGTCAGTTGAAATTATGTTGAAGAGTGTGTTAACTATTCTAGTACTTCTGGATTGTCGGTCAAAACACAACCGCTGGATGACAGTGGCAGCTCTGGAATGTTTCTGCGGAAGCTACCCGCCCCCCCTTCCTCCCTTCTTCTTTTGCTGCTACTTGTGTCGGCTACAACAACATTTTAACCACTGCCCATTCCTTTTGAGGGCCCAGGGAACTGTCTGTTGGCAATTGTGCACAGTAACTATATCACTAAAATAACAGATTAACTCTGAATGTCAGTGCACTAGAATGTGATGCACACAGCGATATATGACACCTGCCTATAATGATGAGGTACACTAACTGTATCGCTAAAATAACAAATTAACGCTGAATGTCAATTCACTAGAACGTTATGCACGCGTTGATACACTCTCCCTGCACTCTCCCTCTCTAATAGTCTTCTATTAATCACTTTCAGCAACACTGTCCCTAGCGCATGAGCGCTTTCCATGTCTCTCCCTATGCTCAGTTCACCGGACAATGGCGGAGACCGCACGGGATGAGGGTTTTATAAGGCTGTGACATCACTGGGGATCTGCTGATTGGCTGGCTGCACAGCATTATGGATGATCTCGTGTTCCCAGGCTTCTTACTTTCACTTTGCAACACGTGCAGATGCTATTTTAGGTAAACTGATTCGCTACCACGAAGCACAAGGAAATTCGGATTTGTTGTGAATTGACGTTTTCCTTAACTTCAGACCAAATTCCACTTTGAATACTTTACTTCGCTCAACGCTAGTAGTTTTTTGTTGTTTTTGTTTTTTTACTGGATAGGAAAGAATACATGCCTGCACTTTTCCATCCGGCATGAAAACTGATGCAGTGCTTTCCGGTGAAATTTAGAAAAATTCAATTGAAAGTAATAGAAAGATCCTTTAAACTGATAGCATATAATAACATCTGTTCTTTCAGTTTAACTAATCCATTTAGTTTTTTTAAACAATGAAGAAATATTACTGTTCTCCCAATGACACACCCCTTGTCCAAAAATTCAACCAAGTTACAGTACTTGCCTTGTTTCCAGCAGACAAATTGTAAAACTGGATAAATTTTTCCCACAAAATAACAAATAAAACATTTTCATCAGTTTTTAGTACAGATTCAGTTTCTCTAAAAACTGCTCCGTTGCCTGAAACTAAAATGTGATAAAGAAGAAGCCTTATGGACATCAAGCATCCCTTGAAGCCATTCTGTATGTAATAGCAAACAATATGGTTACCGCATGTGGTACATATAAGTATATACAGTCAGTGTAATGCGTTTCTTTTCACTTCTAGCAGCTTCCTAGGAATTATTCTGCTCAGATACTCCTAGATTATCCTTTATGGACCTGATTAATGGTAGCCACTAATTATTTGTCTCAAGGAGTCATATGTGAATGTGTACATGAACAAACATTAGTGTAGAGCGCCTCATAATTCCAGCTTAATTTTAAGAACGTACTCTTGTAATTGTTATATGCTTACCAATATACTGGAATTGTGGAACTATGTTCTGCAGTTACTATCCATTATCCACAGTATACCACGTTTATCACTTACCCGTTTCTTGTGTAATTTCCAGTGATTTCTCATCAATCCTTCTCACTAGCTAAACCAGCACTTTTAGTCATTTTAATACATATACTGCCTTAGGCTCCATTCACACGTCCGCAAAATGGGTCCGCATCCTTTCCGCAATTTTGCGGAAAGGGTGCGGACCCATTCATTCTCTATGGGGACGGAATGTGCTGTCCGCATCCACATTTGCGGATCCGCACTTCCACATTTGCGGATCCGCACTTCCACATCCGTGCTTCCGTTTCCGGAAAAAAATAGAACATGTCCTATTCTTGTCCGCAATTGCGGACAAGAACAGGCATATTCTATTAGTGCCGGCAATGTGCGGTCCGCAAAATGCGGAACGCACATTGCCGCTTTCCGTGTTTTGCGGATCCGTGGCTCCGTGTATCCGCAAAACACATTGCGGACGTGTGAATGGAGCCTAAGGGCTCATGCACACGACCGTACGGCTTTTTCAGTGTTTTTCGGTCCGTTTCTTACGGATCCGTTGTTCCGTTTGTTGTTTCCGTTTCCTTTCCGTTTTTCCGGTCCGTTTTTCCGTATGCCATATACAGTATACAGTAATTACATAGAAAAAATGAGGCTGGGCATAACATTTTCAATAGATGGTTCCTCAAAAAACGGAACGGATACGGAAGATCTACGGATACATTTCCGTATGTGTTCTGTTTTTTTTTGCGGACCCATTGACTTGAATGGAGCCAAGCACCGTGATTTGCGGAGAAGAATAGGACATGTTCTATCTTTTCACGGTACGGAAATCCGTAAATACTGATACTCAAAATACTGTTGTGTGCATGAGCCCTTAGAGATATACCATCAAGAGGAAAAAAAAATACACTCTCAATAAAATAAAAAAAGCATCTGGTCTTTAGGTAAATACAACATCAGATGAACAACACATGACAAATTACACGGTGTCATTATTTATTTAATACAAACTAGGCCAAATGCAGAAGCTATATGTGAAAAATGAAGTCCACTATTATTATTTCTATAGGAATTCTGAGAATAAGTAGCAGCCAGGTTCCGCTAATCAAATGCACTCTCAAGTGTGACCAGCTCTATGAAAGAAGTTTTTGGCAGTTTGCTGGTCTGGAGAATTCAGACTTGTGTTAACACAATGCCAAGGAGTGAGTCAGCAATGATCTTAAGGTACTTTCACACTAGCGTTATTCTTTACCGCTATTGAAATCCGGTAAGGGGACTCAATACCAGAAAAAAAAGGCATCCGTTTTGTCCCAATGCATTCTGAATGGAAAGCAATACGTTCAGTATGCATCAGGATGTCTTTCGTTCCGTACCTTGTACGGTATTTGACTGGACAAAATACAGCAGCATGCTGCGGTATTTTTTCCGGACAAAATCCCGGAACACTACCTCACTTGCCGGATCCCGCATTAATTTCCATTGAAATGTATTAATGCCGTATCCAGTACCAAGTGTTTCGGAAATTGACGCATCGCTGGTTCCGGTTTTCCGGTCTGTGCATGCGCAGCTCTTTCTAGCTTTGAAAAAAATTAAATACCGGTTTCATTTTTCCGGATGATACCGGAAAGAAACGGATCCAGTATTTCAATGCAAAAGTCTAATGGATCCGGAAAAAATATATATCAGTTTGTATACGGATTTCCGGATCCGGCAGGTAGTTCCGGCAACGGAACTGCCTGCTGGATTCTAACAATGCTAGTGTGAAAGTACCCTTAGGCAAACAACTGTTCCTGCCCATCAATCTAAGAAGGGTTATAAGTCAATTTCCAAACATCATTCTACAGAAATGTTATTCACAAGTGGAAAATATTCAAGTTGACATTCTACCAATGTGTGGATATCCCAGCAAATTCACCCCAAGGTCAGACAATGCAAAAAGAATGCTCAGAGAAATAAAATAAAGAGACCCATCTAAGGGTACTTTAACACTTGCATTTTTCTTTCCCGGCATAGAGTTCCGTCCTAGGGGCTCAATACCGGAAAAGAACTGATCAGTTTTATCCTAATACATTCTGAATGGAGAGCAATCTGTTCAGGATGTCTTCAGTTCAGTCGTTTTGACTGATCAGGCAAACGGTTTTATCTCTGGCGAAAAAAACCTGAAGACTTGCCTGAATGCCGGATCCAGCATTTTTCCCCATAGGAATGTACTAGTGCCGGATCCGGCATTCAAAATACTGGAATGCCGGATCCGTCCTTCCGGCCTGCGCATGAGCAGACCGTTAAAAATGTGAAAAAAATACAAGACGGATCCGTCTGTCCGCATGACAAGCGGAGAGACGGATCTGTTCTTGCAATGCATTTGTGAGATGGATCCGCATCCGGATCCGTCTCACAAATGCTTTCAGTTACATCCAAATCAGCGGATCCGGCGGGCAGTTCTGTCGTCGGATCACACTGCCGCAAGTGTGAAAGTAGCCTAAGACTTTACAGGCCTCCGTTAGCATGTTAAATTATACTGTAGTACAATTAAAAAAGACAAGTCTTGGTTGCCAAGAAAAAAATTCTTATTTCTAAAAGAACATAGCAGCATAGCTTAAGTTTGCATCTGAACAAACCAAAAGACTTCTGGGACAATGTTCTTTGGACACACCACACTAGAGATATTTATAAAGTCATACAGCAAATAATTACTTCAAGTTATTGCTGCATGGGGTGCATGCAGGGGCAGATTGGGAACTCAAAGTGGCCCTGGAAAAAAGCATAAAAGTGGCCCCATGTTGTACGTGGGGCCAAAATGGTAGGAGGCAGGGTCAGCAAACCATTAGGCGTGGTTCACACAGCATACCTCCCGACTCCTGAAAAGCCAAAGGAGGGATAATAGATGGAGTGTGCAGCGTACTCAAGTTAGGGTTAATAGTGTTCCTGGGTGTTGTAGTGCAATTGTGACCACTAACCTGAGACAGCTGACTCTCTGCAAGGCAGGTAATGATAAGTAATGTTCGTGACGCCAGTGCCAATTAAACGGTGGCACGCCGTTTGCTGATAGCAGGAATAACTGAGGAACCACGTGATGTTAACCACCTCAGCCCCCAGTGCTTAAACACCCTGAAAGACCAGGCCACTTTTTACACTTCTGACCTACACTACTTTCACCGTTTATTGCTCGGTCATGCAACTTACCACCCAAATGAATTTTACCTCCTTTTCTTCTCACTAATAGAGCTTTCATTTGGTGGTATTTCATTGCTGCTGACATTTTTACTTTTTTTGTTATTAATCGAAATTTAACGATTTTTTTGCAAAAAAATGACATTTTTCACTTTCAGTAGTAAAATTTTGCAAAAAAAACGACATCCATATAGAAATTTTGCTCTAAATTTATAGTTCTACATGTCTTTGATAAAAAAAAAATGTTTGGGTAAAAAAAAAATGGTTTGGGTAAAAGTTATAGCGTTTACAAACTATGGTACAAAAATGTGAATTTCCGCTTTTTGAAGCAGCTCTGACTTTCTGAGCACCTGTCATGTTTCCTGAGGTTCTACAATGGCCAGACAGTACAAACACCCCACAAATGACCCCATTTCTGAAAGTACACACCCTAAGGTATTCGCTGATGGGCATAGTGAGTTCATAGAACTTTTTATTTTTTGTCACAAGTTAGCGGAAAATTATGATTTTTTTTTTTTTTTTTTTTTCTTACAAAGTCTCATATTCCACTAACTTGTGACAAAAAATAAAAAGTTTTATGAACTCACTATGCCCATCAGCGAATACCTTGGGGTCTCTTCTTTCCAAAATGGGGTCACTTGTGGGGTAGTTATACTGCCCTGGCATTCTAGGGGCCCAAATGTGTGGTAAGGAGTTTGAAATCAAATTCTGTAAAAAATGACCTGTGAAATCCGAAAGGTGCTCTTTGGAATATGGGCCCCTTTGCCCACCTAGGCTGCAAAAAAGTGTCACACATCTGGTATCTCCGTACTCAGGAGAAGGTGGGGAATGTGTTTTGGGGTGTCATTTTATATATACCCATGCTGGGTGAGAGAAATATCTTGGCAAAAGACAACTTTTCCCATTTTTTTATACAAAGTTGTCATTTGACCAAGATATTTATCTCACCCAGCATGGGTATATGTAAAAAGACACCCCAAAACACATTCCTCAACTTCTCCTGAGTACGGGGATACCAGATGTGTGACACTTTTTTGCAGCCTAGGTGGGCAAAGGGGCCCATATTCCAAAGAGCACCTTTCGGATTTCACTCCTCATTTTTTCCTGAATTTGATTTCAAACTCCTTACCACACATTTGGGCCCCTAGAATACCAGGGCAGTATAACTACCCCACAAGTGACCCCATTTTGGAAAGAAGACACCCCAAGGTATTCCGTGAGGGGCATGGCGAGTTCCTAGAATTTTTTATTTTTTGTCACAAGTTAGTGGAAAATGATGATTTTTTTTTAAATTTTTTTTTTCATACAAAGTCTCATATTCCACAAACTTGTGACAAAAAATAAAAACTTCCATGAACTCACTATGCCCATCAGCGAATACCTTGGGGTCTCTTCTTTCCAAAATGGGGTCACTTGTGGGGTAGTTATACTGCCCTGGCATTCTAGGGGCCCAAATGTGTGGTAAGTAGGTAAATGACCTGTGAAATCCGAAAGGTGCTCTTTGGAATGTGGGCCCCTTTGCCCACCTAGGCTGCAAAAAAGTGTCACACATCTGGTATCTCTGTATTCAGGAGAAGTTGAGGAATGTGTTTTGGGGTGTCTTTTTACATATACCCATGCTGGGTGAGATAAATATCTTGGTCAAATGCCAACTTTGTCTAAAAAAATGGGAAAAGTTGTCTTTTGCCAAGATATTTCTCTCACCCAGCATGGGTATATGTAAAATGACACCCCAAAACACATTCCCCAACTTCTCCCGATTACGGAGATACCAGATGTGTGACACTTTTTTGCAGCCTAGGTGGGCAAAGGGGCCCATATTCAAAAGAGCACCTTTCGGATTTCACAGGTCATTTTTTACAGAATTTGATTTCAAACTCCTTACCACACATTTGGGCCCCTAGAATGCCAGGGCAGTATAACTACCCCACAAGTGACCCCATTTTGGAAAGAAGAGACCCCAAGGTATTCGCTGATGGGCATAGTGAGTTCATGGAAGTTTTTATTTTTTGTCACAAGTTAGTGGAATATGAGACTTTGTATGAAAAAAAAAATAAAAAAAAAAATAAGCATTTTCCACTAACTTGTGACAAAAAATAAAAAATTCTAGGAACTCGCCATGCCCCTCACGGAATACCTTGGGGTGTCTTCTTTCCAAAATGGGGTCACTTGTGGGGTAGTTATACTGCCCTGGCATTTTCCAGGGGCCCTAATGTGTGGTAAGTAGGTAAATGACCTGTGAAATCCTAAAGGTGCTCTTTGGAATATGGGCCCCTTTGCCCACCTAGGCTGCAAAAAAGTGTCACACATGTGGTATCGCCGTATTCAGGAGAAGTTGGGGAATGTGTTTTGGGGTGTCATTTTACATATACCCATGCTGGGTGAGAGAAATATCTTGGCAAAAGACAACTTTTCCCATTTTTTTATACAAAGTTGGCATTTGACCAAGATATTTCTCTCACCCAGCATGGGTATATGTAAAATGACACCCCAAAACACATTCCCCAACTTCTCCTGAGTACGGCGATACCAGATGTGTGACACTTTTTTGCAGCCTAGATGCGCAAAGGTGCCCAAATTCCTTTTAGGAGGGCATTTTTAGACATTTGGATACCAGACTTCTTCTCACGCTTTGGGGCCCCTAGAATGCCAGAGCAGTATAAATACCCCACATGTGACCCCATTTTGGAAAGAAGACACCCCAAGGTATTCAATGAGGGGCATGGCGAGTTCATAGAAATTTTTTTTTTTTGGCACAAGTTAGCGGAAATTGATATTTTTAATTTTTTTCTCACAAAGTCTCCCGTTCCGCTAACTTGGGACAAAAAATTCAATCTTTCATGGACTCAATATGCCCCTCACGGAATACCTGGGGGTGTCTTCTTTCCGAAATGGGGTCACATGTGGGGTATTTATACTGCCCTGGCATTCTAGGGGCCCTAAAGCGTGAGAAGAAGTCTGGAATATAAATGTCTAAAAAATTTTACGCATTTGGATTCCGTGAGGGGTATGGTGAGTTCATGTGAGATTATATTTTTTGACACAAGTTAGTGGAATATGAGACTTTGTAAGAAAAAAAAAAAAAAATTCTGCTAACTTGGGCCAAAAAAATATCTGAATGGAGCCTTACAGGGGGGTGATCAATGACAGGGGGGTGATCAATGACAGGGGGGTGATCAATGACAGGGGGGTGATCAATGACAGAGGGGGTGATCAATGACAGGGGGGGTGATCAATGACAGGGGGGTTGATCAATGACAGGGGGGTGATCAATGACAGGGGGGTGATCAGGGAGTCTATATGGGGTGATAACCACAGTCATTGATCACGCCCCTGTAAGGCTTCATTCAGACGTCCGGATGCGTTTTGCGGATCCGATCCATCTATCAGTGCATCCGTAAAAATCATGCGGACATCTGAATGGAGCTTTACAGGGGGGTAATCAATGACAGGGGGGTGATCAGGGAGTCTATATGGGGTGATCACCACAGTCATTGATCATGCCCCTGTAAGGCTTCATTCAGACGTCCGGATGCGTTTTGCGGATCCGATCCATCTATCAGTGCATCCGTAAAAATCATGCGGACATCTGAATGGAGCTTTACAGGGGGGTGATCAATGACAGGGGGGTGATCAGGGAGTCTATATGGGGTGATCACCACAGTCATTGATCATGCCCCTGTAAGGCTTCATTCAGACGTCCGGATGCGTTTTGCGGATCGGATCCATCTATCAGTGCATCCGTAAAAATCATGCGGACATCTGAATGGAGCTTTACAGGGGGGTGATCAATGACAGGGGGGTGATCAGGGAGTCTATATGGGGTGATCACCACAGTCATTGATCATGCCCCTGTAAGGCTTCATTCAGACGTCCGGATGCGTTTTGCGGATCGGATCCATCTATCAGTGCATCCGTAAAAATCATGCGGACATCTGAATGGAGCTTTACAGGGGGGTGATCAGGGAGTCTATATGGGGTGATCACCACA